>NC_056739.1:535230392-535365392 GCF_019279795.1 Protopterus annectens
GACAATAGAGTTACGACTGCTGAATCCTACACAAATGCATTTTATAAGCACTTACACGAGTGCATGGATCATGCTATCTCTAATAGAACCAAGATGCTATCCTCCAAAAAAGGAAGCCGATCTGGTGGTCCTCTGCCATAAACAAACTCTACAACAGAAGAAATAAACTGTTGGAAAAAAAGAGTAAAATCCCATGACTGGAGGAATGCCCTGGTCAACCTCAGTAAAAAGCTGAGATCCCTCATAAAATTGTCCAAAGCTAGTTACGGAAACAAAATTGCCACTGACTCTAAAGACAACCACAAAGCATTCTATAGCTATGTCAAGAATCTCAATTTTAAAACTCAGATCTGCTCTGAGTTACAGCACAATGGCACTAAATATACAGAACCAACTGATATTGCCAACATCCTGGCAGATAGGTTCAGCGCTAACTTAACCCCCTCTCTCACCCCCTAGAGGGCCCATCTCTATACCGGAAGAATGCAAAGTTCCTGTAATCATGGCTGCACATGTAAAAAACACACTCTCCAAAGCCAAGAACACAGCATCCATGGGACCTGACAATATCCCAGGCTGCATTCTACATGAACTACAGAATGAACTGGCACCCTACCTAAGTACCATGTTCAGTCATAGCCTCACCTCAGGCTTTGTGCCCACTGAATGGTGCACCACAACGATTATCCCAATCCACAAAGGGGGAGCCACGACAGACCCCAGGTACTACCGCCCCATTAGCCTGACGAGCCTGGTCTGCAATGCCATGGAATGTATCATCATGGAACTCATAAACAAAGACATTGGTAATCTCCAAACTCTGGACCCTACCCAGTTTGGATTTGTAAAAGACAGATCATGTCTCCTAAACCTGACTGAATTCTTTGAAGCAGTCACCAAAGCCATAGATGAGAGTAAGGTGGTTCACACAGCTTATCTAGATCTCGCCAAGGCTTTCAACACCATCCCCCACTCTGGAATTATAGATAAGCTCACTAAACTAGGTATAAATCCCTATGTCACAAGATGGGTTGCCAACTGGCTCATGGACAGAACCCACACTGTGAAAGTAGCAGACTCCAAATTCGACTTCAGACCACTGATAAGTGGAGTACAACAGGGTTCAGTCCTGGTTCCTCACCTGTTTGGTATCTACTTCTCTGAAGTACAGGCTAACACAGAAGGTCTTTGGCTAACAAAGTTTGCAGATGACTGCAAACTAGGAGCCATAATCAAAACTCCTAACAATGTGGACATACTACAAAAGGGCCTCACTGAGACAGATGTCTGGTGTCAAAGCCATGGCCTGAAGCTCAATGCCAAAAAGTGTATTGTCATCCCCTTTGGTAAAAACTCTGTACCCATGAACTACCACATAGCTGGTAGTCTACTTAACGCTGAAAATGTGATAAGAGACCTTGGGACACAGGTGGACAGTAGTCTCTCCTTTGATAATCACATCGCCACAGTGGTCAGGAAATCCTTCTACATGGCTCACCTCATCACAAAAGGTTTCTCATCCAGAAAAAAAGAGGTCATTGTTCCCCTCTACTCATCACTCATTAGACCCATTATAGAGTACAGCGCTCCTTTTGGTATGTACCTCACAAGACATCTACAACAACTGGAAAGGCCACAGAAATACCTCACAAAGAGGATTACTGGCCTCAAACAGATGCCCTACGCAGGCCGTCTCAAAAAACTCCAGCTTTACTCTGTCGCATATCACCTGCGATCTCTGCCTAACATACAAAGCTATGTCAAACCCAGAGCTGTTGGACATGCTCCACTTAAAGAAATCTCAATCCCTCCTAGCTACATGCTCTAGGGAACTAAACCTTATCACCACAATAAACAGAACATGCTGGAGGGATAGATTCTTGTTCCAGAGAGTTCCCATACTCTGGAACAGACTACCTATCTATGTCAAACAGAGCTCCTCATTAGCACTCTTCAAGAAAAAAGTTGATGATTGGATGGGAGATAGGAAATTCACCCCATGGATCACTTCTGTGGCTCTGCTCAACAGGGGCACAGGAAAATAATGTTCTTGGGTGGCGAAAGCCAGGGTACATTTTTGGCTAGGCTTATATAGGCCCTAGGGCCAATAGCCTAATACCCTCCTATGAACCTATATATATATATATATATATATATATATATATATATATATATATATATGTATTTGGCAGGTAGATTCATAGATACTCTATGATTATTGAGTCGTATGACTATTTTACAACTTGGTAATAGCCTCCTTGAAGCCACTCCTCCTTTATGAGTCAAACCCTGAGTAAATCTGTGCACACCCATTCATTCATATAGATTACTTTTCAAAGAAAACACTGTGCCACACTGCTTAACATGCAGGGGGAAGATTATTTCAGAGGCCAGGGAGGCATTGGATTATGAACCTCTCTCTCCACCATGTTTTATCTGTTGGAAAAGATGTAAGCCCTTGATTGTGATATTGCTGGAGCCATTGGACTTACAGAGGTATAGGAAGTCCAGGACAGCTGGGTCTCTAATGTCATTGTAAACCAGAAAGTGTTCTCCCCTCAAAGGTCTATAAGACACTGAATAAAATAGACCATCCAGCCTCTCTTGATTCCTCAGGATCTTTAGGCCTGTGATCTTTTTCTTTAACAGCTATTGGTGTCTTTCTCATTCTTTTATACATTTAGTGAGGTATATCCTGAAGGGAGCATTGTACTTGATAACTGATTTGGTCCATGCTGAGTTTTAGATAGTGTTTATCTCTTTAGATCTTGATTAAATTAGATTCCTTTGGCAGTTGACTGTACTAAATTAAATAATTTCCTGATGGTCACTGCAACTCGATGGGGAAAATAGAGGAAATGATCAACTCAGGTTGCTAGGTCCTTGATTAGATTTTAGTTTTAGTGTGTGTGTTGTCACTACAGTATGCTGAGGGTAGAGGTAGTCTACTAAAAGTGATGACACTACACTTTTTAGTCTTTAGTTTGAGCCCATTTTGACTATGGGGTGCAAACCCAGGTTATGAGTAACATTCAGCCATCCAGGGATATCGATTTTGAAAGGGGATTCAGAATCTGACTTTTCTGAACTGTCAAGAGTCTGATTAGACAGCTTCCTGTGAGAGTGAACAAGTGCTGAAAATCAAATAGATGTTTTCTTTTTCCCAAATGCTAGCTAGATTTAGGTAGCCTTTAAGGTGCTCAGCTACCATTGTTTTATGTGGAAGTTTGTGTTGAAGTTTACGTATAGTTCAGATGAATTTCCTGTATTGTTACCTGGTGAGCAAAAAGTCTGTGTCAAATATATTGTGTCCACTGTTTTGCAATTGTCTAAACATGCTTTAAAGTGTGCCTTGGAAGAGGCCAATACTGTTTCTAGAAATGCAGCGACATATGGGGTGAAAAGGAAGTACTGTATGCCTGGATGTATAGCCAAAACTTTTTTGATGAGTTAAAAAATGAGGTTATGAGTGATCCACTTGATTCTGATTGCACGTTTGGTACAACAGCTAATCAGATCCTTATGGGGTGACAGAAGTAAACTAATGCAAGGCGTTGTGATGCCCTCTTCTGGGCCAGTAGTCAAGGAGCCTGAATCCTCACTACTGACAATGGAGGGGAACATTCACTTGAAACAGAAACAGATATACACATTATTTTCAGGTGCAGCTTTCTGCACCAAATACAATTTCTCTTAAGAGCACACAGGGAAAACACTCAGTCCGGGGGCTGGGTTTCCCTCACTGTCTCTCCAGGCCCCTATTAAGACTCCCAACTGGCACAGCAGTAGATTTGAGTCCTCAGCTGATTGTCCAAACCAAGTCCTCCACCACTTTCTATGTCAAACCAGTACTCTGTGTCCCTGCTCCAAGCAGGTGACACACAGACTCTTTGAGATTTGATTTTTCAAACACACACATTAATTAATTAATTAATTAATTTATTTACATTTGTTTACTGGGAAAGTCCGATTGGGCCAGAAGCCCATTTTCAGTGGAGGCCTGGGGAGAAAAGCTCCACAGAAATATAAGTGAAATACAATAATTGGAGAGTACAATAGTATACACACAGTAAGACGCAGAATACACATCATCTCATTAGTCCATACAAGTCCATAGTATTCAATACAGTTTTCTAGTAGATACAGGCTCAAAAAGAAAAACGCATAAGCATTTCAGTGAAGATCACAGTGAAAAAAATAAAATTAGTACCATGCACATATTAAATAATAGTTATGAACAAATGAGATTTCCTTTATATATATTTTTGAGTAGTAATAAACACTGAGGAGAGGGAGAAAATTAGATAAGGAGTGGGCAGTGTGTTGAGAGAGTTATAGATATCTTGTCAGTCAGGTTTGGCACAGGAGCAATGCCAGTTTTTGGATATGTGTTCAAATAGTAGTTGTTTGAAATTGCTAGATTCAGGTGTGTTTTGGAGGGTGTGGGGTAGAGTGTTCCATAATTTGACTATTTGATTTGAGAATAAGACTTTACCGTGAGTGTTGTTAGCTTTGCTTACTGTGAGAAAGTTTCTGTCTGCAGATCTTAGACTTCATGGGCATGAGTAGGGAACAACAACTTCCTTGAGGGATGAGCAACTGTCAGGATGGAAGATGATATTGTGTGTGAGTTTAAGTTGGTAGAGATGGAGAAGGTCAGGTAGTTCAAGTCAAATTGATTTATGTAGAGCAATACAATGGTGAGTTTCGTGGGGAAGGTTGGCTGCAAAGTGGGCTATTTTGTTGTTGCAAGTTTCCAATGTGGTTGTCTGTTTTTTTAAGTACACAGAAGCACACACACTCACACACACACACACACACACACACACACACACACACACACACACACACACACACACACACACACACGCACGCACGCACGCACACACACACACACACACACACACACACACACACACACATACACACACACACACCTGGGAAAGAGCCAGCTATTCTAAGGCTTTTACAAGTGATTCCAATTATACTGAGTGAAATTAATACTAATACAAATGGTAATGTTGACCAAACAGCAAGGTTTTCAGGAGAGGCCACAGTGTCACTAAATAAATATAAGTACTCTCAAAGGTTAAATGTTCTCTAAAGGACCAGCCACAATGAGAAATTTAAATATATGTAATAAATATATTTAATAATAAATAATAAAAGAACATAAAAATACTAAATATTTACAAGAAACAGCAGAGCTTCAGTCATAGGAAATATTAAAAATAACACAGATGGATAAATTCACACAGATACAGAAAAACAGTACTTAACTAATCTTACTATATTTTCCTGACTGATCTAAAGAATTACTGTTCCCTGGTTACTTACTAAAGCAAGGCAAGGTGAAATAGGTGAGGGAGTCCGTCTTTGTCATGTTCTAAAAACTGCTCTGAGACTTCAGTCTTGTCTAGTATTAAAACATCATTTTTGTGCTGGGTTATAGAATGATATCACACATACATCTGATCATCTGACTTCTGGTTCCCATACAACCCCCCTTTACTAGAAACTTAACCAGAATATCTCAAGTATGTGTTACTGTACACACAGGTAGAGCTTTGCCAAGATTTGTTATAACATCTGGAAACCATAAAACTATTTCAACACTTCTACCCTTCCAGGGTAGCAATTAGTTCACTGCTAAAGGCAATACAGAAGACTTCCTTGTACATACTTTTTGTCTCTGGCTGCATTGAGACCTGTGAGATACAGTTTTTATGGCTTATACCAAGTGATTTAGTTTCAAACTATTTTCAAAGTTAGCTGGACTGAGATTAATCTCTTCTCTTCCAGTATCCTTTGTTAGAATGTATTCATTTCAACAGTTATAATACAGTCTGACATACAGGTGTATTTCTTTTTTCTATCCAGCAGGAACCACTGTTTCATTTTTTTTAGCACAAGTAACTTTACAAATACATTTTCAACACAAACACCTGTAAAAATCAGTTTGATATACAAATGGCATATAATTCTTTAAAAAACTCCAGCTAGCTATGCTAGTATATGTTACACATCCACTGCCCTACTTTTTCTGGCATAGCTGGCAATACCGCACATCATCACAGGGATGACTTAAATATCCCTTATTCCCAACTTTTCTTCCATTAAGCAAGATAATTTTTGGTGGCCCTACAAGCAGACATAGCACCAGAGCAAAAGTCAAGGCACCAAAAAGAAATGGCAGGATGAGAACTTTGCCAAACCTAACAAGAGGTTCCTTTCCCAAAAAGGATGACTTCCCTTCCAACCTGTGACTATGCCAAAATGTGGCACCCATCATTTCAAAGTACCCTCTGAGTACCCCATTTCGAAAGTTAGCTCTGAACAATGTTGCTTTGCCATTTGTAGTTTCTGGCAAATGGGTGCATTGCTCAGCATTGATGGCAGAGGTTACAGGTAGCAATGGCAGAAACATCCACCTCCATTATAGGGAATACTGTCTCACCCACCAGAACAGACCCTGTTACTCCCTCCTTTACTCCAGCAAATGCTGGACTCAGGGGTCATAGAACCAATCTCACCTTTGGAATGAATGAAAAGTTTCTACTCCAGAACTTTTCTGGCCCACAAAAAAGAACTGTCATGGAAACCGGTATTGGAACTATCATTTCTTAATACCCTTGGCATAGTTCCTATGTCCAAGATGCACACCCTGCAAACAATGCTACCTTTTTTGGCTGGGCCAATGTTTCATGATGACCCTGGATTTGAAAGATGCATATCATCATATCCCAATTGCTCATCACTTCAGGAAGTATCTGAGATGTTTTGTGTGTGGGTCACAATGTCTGCTCTCTGCTTCTCCCTTTTGGACTATCCAGTGCACCATGAGTGCTTACCAAATGCCTTGTTCCAGTAGTGGCTCACTGCCAGAATCTTGGCTTTCACATCTTTCCTTACTTGGATGACTTGCTGATATGTGCAGAGTCTAATCCAGGAATTTGGAATTCCACCTAGGGTTCAAGTTGAACCTAGGGAAGCTATGTCTGACACTCTTGCAAAGACTCATCTTCTTAGGGTGCTTAATCAACTCTGACAAAAGAATGACCTTTCTTCCCAAAGACAATGTCCTGTCTTACCAGATGGTGTTTCCAGAGTTCCTCAGCAAGACAATTCCTAAAAAGTTTTAGGACTATGGCATTTATGATTCTCACAATAGCACTGGTTCATCTTCACGTGAGGAAAATTAAGTGGTACATCCAGAATTGTTGGACCCAGTACCTACACTCCCTGGAATCTCATTTACCAGAACTGCCCTTCATCAGACAAATCACCACAGTGGTGGAGAAAACAGATATCAGTGCAGAACTTCCTTTTTTCCCTCTTTTTCCAGTGCAATCTCCACAGACAGAACTTTGCTTGAGGAGCTGTTTCAATGGGAGTGCAAGTGCAGGCCTTTTAGGGACTCAAGGACACACAGAAATGCATCAATATCAAGGAAATGTTGGCAGTGATCTACACCTTGAAAGCCCTTCACCACCAATGGACTCCAGATCCTCTTCTGCTAGTTATGGAAAACACCACAGTGATGTGGTACCGCAACAAACAAGGGGGTACAAGGCCAAACCCTCTGTGCTAGTTGGTAATGATGACATTGGAGCTGGTTTTAAGCATTCTTTGACTATTCATGCATCATATATCCTATCAGAGCAAAACATTGTGGCAGACATACTAAGTAGATCTTGGGCAGACCAACACATGTGGCAGCTCAAGGAAGTGGTATTCTAGAATCTAGTCCAGATGTGGGGAATGCCTCAAACTAAATTGTTCATCTCTTTTCAAAATAATTAACTGGAAAACTTCTGTATCAGATATCCTTGCAGCCATGATTGGAGGACAGATGCACTTTTGTTACCCTGTATGAGAATGTCCGTATATGCATTTTCACCCTTTCCACTGATTCGCAAGGTACTTCTGAAGGTACATAAAGAAATGCAAAAAATCATTATGGTGACCTCTAATGGCCCTGGCTATCTTTGGTGTCCATCATATTGATCACGGATGCAGTAGGCTTAACTATATGGGTTGTATCCTGCGAAGGATATAACAGTTGTCCAAAGCTTCTGGGCACATTCAATGTGCCAAAATAGTCTGGCAGCTTGAGCAGTGCTGACTAACATACACCTATGAGAAACAAGCCATTCAGATCTTTCCTGCCACTGATGACTATTCTTCTCTAAGGCTTTTGATGCTCAACAGTCAGCCTGTGCTGTTTCTTTGTTGGGCAGATGACTTCCCTTTGGAAAGAAAACATTCCATTCAATAATTTATGATCTGATGTTGTCTTTTTTTTGTCTGATTCAAGATGTGCGTTGACAGAACAGATTGGATCCGACCTTGGTGCCTTATACCAAAGTATTAGATCCAAGAACTCTGACTCCTCCCCTACCCACAATTCCCCTCATCTGCCTGAATTACCTCAGATCTCATTTGTCACCTGCCTAACCAGGCATTTTGACCAATAGCTCCATTCTGCTTCACAATAAGTAAAGCTTTTAATCCTTCACTACAGACTTAATTTGGCTCAGGTTTGGAGATACCATATTCAGTGGTAAATTTCATCCAATTCAGTTGTTCAGGGCAGACACTTCTATCCTCCAACTCCTAAAGTTACAGTCACCATAGATGCCTCCCTACTTGGGGTGGGGAATTTCAAAGGGAAGACAGTCCAGGGAACATAGAGGCCAAACTTCCCATCAAAGTTTTGGAGCTCAGAGCAGCCCTCCTTCCATTGCAGGTATTTCAGGACCTCCTACCCAAGGATGTAATTGCCATTCACTTAGACAATATGTCAGTGGTGTGGTACATCAAAAACAGGGTGGAATGCACTTGTACCCTCTTTGCCAAGAAGCTATGAGAGTTTGGCAGTGGTTGTTGTCTTCAAATCACTTTCTAGTAGCAATGCATATACTTGGGACATCCAATATCCTGGCAGACAAATTGAGCAGGACTATACAATTGCCTCATGATTGGTCTGTCAAGAGAACTGTGGTAGTAGAGATTTTCCTTCACTGGCACCATCCTTGCTGTGATCTTTTTGCTGTGTACCTGAACAACAAATGCAGAAATTACTTCACCCTCATCCATTCAAAGGGACAGTCACTGAGAGATGCTATATTCCACCTTTGACCTGCAGGTATCCTTTATGCCTTTCTGCTAATTCCCCTTATCACAAGGTTCCTTCACAAAGCTATGGAGTGCAAGACCAGGGTAATCCTCATTCCCCCCCTTCTGGCCTCAGCAGATATGGTTCCCCTGTCTTTGGCATTATCTGATTCACCCATCAAGGGTTTGGGATCCATTTCCAGAGCTCATCAGTCACCCATGCCAGATCTCAAGACCCTAAACTTGGCCACATGGTTTCTCCAATTCTAACAATTGTCAGAGTTGCCAGGCTTTCTTCCCCAATAGTCCATATCATATCTTCTTCTCAAAGAATCTCGGCCAAAAAGACTTACAAAAGCAAATGAAAGCATTTTTCAATCCAGAATTCTTCTAAGGAGCTAGACCCATTTTCAGCACCTCTACCTGAATTTTTAGAGCTTCTATCAGAACTATTCATGGCTAGCTCAAGTTAGTCTACAATTAAAGTCCAATAAGCAGGCATTTCAAATGTTCACATAGGGATCTATCTATTGCTTCCCTCAAAGTGACAAAAGTCTTCCTTCAAGGAGCTTACCTCTTAGAGCGAGAAATCTGGACAAAACCACTAATAATGGGGGAACAAAGGCCCAGAAATATGGACACTTTTTAAATATTGCTCTTACAAATTTAGAAAGTTAATATACTAACAGGCTTTGCATTAGCATGAATTTTCTGAAGGATACAAAGTCTGAAACTCAAATGTCTGCTATTATCTGGCTTCAGTCCTCAATGATTTGCCAGTGATTTGCTGGAAAACTATAATTTTTATGAGAAACATACCAAAAATATGAGGCAGAAGTCTGGACATTCTGCAAAAATCTGGACAATTGTGAGGTATGAGGGGAACCTTTTTATTGAGGCCCCAGTTCGTGATCTGACCCCTCCCTGTGATGTTATTATCTTACTCCAATACTTAACAGAAAAACCCCTTAAGCCAACAGCATCTGTAAACATAAAGTTTCTTTAATGGAAAACTATTTTCTGGTTGCCATTATATCTGCAAAATGTGTATCAGAATTACAGGAACTTTTTTGTAAACCTCCTTTCCTTATTTTTCACAAAGGCAGAGTGTCCCAAAGGTCAAATCCTCTTCTTCCCCAAAGTAGCTTGAGAATATAACTGAACCCAACAGATCAAATTACACGTTTTCTTTTCAAAGTTTATCAACAAGGGAGAGCATATTCTACATACCTTAGATGTCTATAGACGACTCAGATAATATCTCCACCACACTAAGAGTTTCGGAAAATCAAATCAGCTGTTCTTGGAGCTTGGGCAGTTGGTATCTAAGGTAACCTTATAGCAGACTGCATGTCATTTGTCTATGATTCATGAGGTATGTCTTTACAATCAAAGCCTAAGGTGCATTTTACCAGGGTGATGGCAACTTCAACCACATTTGCAGATAAGAGTGCCTATCAGTGACATATGCACTGCAGCAACTTGGTCCTCAACTCATACCTTTGTACCTCCTTATAAGTTAGATGTGCAGTCTAGAATTTACACATCTTTCAGCTCTGTCATGCATAGGAATGTCCTTCCTTGAGACCACCCAGATCCATGTTGGGTAGCTTGGGAATCTTTCCAAAGTGTTGAAGCAGATGAAAAAAGACAACACGGTACAAAAGTTATGTACTTATCATAACAATAGATCTAGTTTGTCTTTTTTTCATCTGGTTCAACTCCCCTCTATTCTTCCCCCTGCCAAATTGTCATTATTATTCCTTTCTAATAATGGACCATACCTTCTATGGACCCTGTCTGACCCCTTTGAAACTCTTAAACTATGTTGAGATTTATGTAATGTTCCTGTTTATCCTTTCCTACATAGTTTGTCATCAGTTTTGGTCATCCAGTAAGGCTGATCTGAGGTAATTCAGGCAGGAGAGGGGAACTGTGGGTAGAGGTGGATTCAGAGCTCTCAGATCCAATACTTTGGTATAAGGCACCAAAGTTCTATCTAACTGGAGCTGATAACCCTCATGTTGAACCAAACAAAACTAAGACAACATGGGTCCATCATTATGGAAAGTACATAACTTTCAGTTTATTATTAATACTTTCCTTATCAGGAAAATTATTTTAAAGTTAGAAGTTTGTATTATAAAGAACTTTCCCCAGACTGTATCGTACTTTGAATTAGGAGCACTCTTTTTTCCTGTCAGTTTAAAAGTTGTTTAAAGTAAGTGAAAACCTTTTTTTTTTCTTGTGGAGAAATTGTCTTTTTTTATACCTTGTGGGACTGGCAACATGTCTTAAAAAGTTATTTTTATTGTGTTTGTGTGAGAAAAAAATAGATTTTCATTTACTTTAATTTTTCCAGCATTTGCTGGTTGTTTTCCCCAGTAAAAAGGCATCATTTCTGGCTCAGACATCAGGTCCTGGGAAAAGGAACAATGATGGCTTCCCTGTTTTGTCAGAATGTTGTGCCCATCTGTTTTAAGCTGCTGTTTTGATTAATAACACTGTTGGTCCAATCTTTCCTGTCAAAACGAAACAGAAAACTAAGCATGTATCTACTCCTCCTCAAATTTCTTTAGGCAGGAGTAGTTTACTGGGTCTGGCTCAGGTTTGAATTCAGGCTATAAATCCTTCCTATAATGAAGTTTCTGTTAAAAGAAAGAGAAATACCTCATTTCTTGAAGAGAGTCAAGATTTCTGACTCTGTGTGTGTGTGTGTGTGTGTGTGTGTGTGTGTGTGTGTGTGTGTGTGTGTGTGTGTGTGTGTGTGTGTGTAGGGGCTTCTTTCTCTGAGATTATTTCTTGAATGTGCTAGTGTTTTCAGTGGGAGAACACTTTCTCTGAGATTATTTCTTGAATGTGCTAATGTTTTCAGTGGGAGAACACTGAGGTTTCTTAGTCCTCAGAAAATGCTATGAGCTATTTCTGAAGAAATTTCCAGAACTTGCACCCATTCCTTCAATTATATCAGCTTTGGAGAATACGTGAAATAGTATTGACAGTCAGTCAGTTACCCCTAAAAAGTAGATAGGATGTATAACATTCCTCAGACTTTTACATTTTTATACTCTATTCCAAAACCGGATCTAGTAGCTGGAGTTTTAATTGAACCTTCTGCTGCTAAATACTTTGTTAATTGTAATCTACTCTTTCTGATAAGGATAGGAAGATTATTGATACCTAAGGGAAAAAAAATTATACTTCTGCAATTTTGAATTTCAGAACTTTGAATTGTCAGACTCATATGTTAAGGTTTGTTCTGACGTATGAGGAATGTTTTATTGTGAGGAAAATCTGCTTTAAATTATTTTTTTCTATTGTTCATGTCACTACTCATTGTTTACAGAGTGTATATGACTCTGATGAGATTTCTTCAACAGCTTTGGCCACTGGTATTGTTTTGAGGAGGTTTGCATGGCTGCATTTTCAGGAATTCCCAGATGATGTTAAAAATGACATTATAAATTCTCCTTTGGGTAGAGATTTATTTTTTTGGCCCCTCTGCTACAGAGATGATCAAAAAGTGTGATGAAAAGAGTAAAGATTTTTCACCCCTCCCTCTCCAAGTTTTCCAACGGATTCTTTTACTCATCTTCCAGTTTTGGTAAGGAACAAAATAAACAATCTCAACAAAATGTAGGTAAGCAGACATTTGAGATGAAATGGCAAGTGTGGTTATTTATATTTTTCTTTCTGCAATTATCCTTTCATGGCTCAGGCTCCCTCTCTCAGTTGTCAGTAAAACTCTTAAGGACTTGGCACCCATACATGTATTTTACTCGGTGCAGCTCAGCTCAAGCTGCCAGACAATTTGAGTGCATAGAAAGTGTGAAGCTGGATGGCTGTTTATCTTGGCAGGATATAACCCACATAGCTAGGACTATTACAGCAGTGATCATTTGACAATCTCCTGCTGTGGTAGTTTTTCTTACACAACTGTACTTTCTAGCTTCTAATGGTATAGACCAAGGGCAATTATCAGAGACTTCCTCACAGTCTGGATTTGTTCACACATTCTCAGGGGCAACTGCTGCATCCAGTTTTGAAAAACTACAACTAACAGCCCAGATGATTCAATCTTGAATCTGTTTAGGCACTTATTTAATGAGGATGTGCAGCAGGTGTTAAAGGAGGCCAGAAAATATGTTACTAGAAAATCTTATGTTTATAAATGGATGATGTTTTCTAAGTGATATGTAAGTGGGACCAGAGAGTGCCTTGAGGTTAGCATCCTTCTGATCTTGAAGTATGTGTGTGAGTTACTTCAGGATGGCTAATCTTATCCATCCATTAAGGTGCATTTAGTTGCCATTTCTTCTTGTCTGACAATGAATCCCTGTCTGTTTTCTTTTCTTTTGGTAAAACTGTTGATGAAAGGAGTATTGTATGTGAGACCCCCTCGCAAGCAAATTCTTCTTTCCTGGAATCTCAACTCCATTCTGGGAAAAACGGACCTTACCTCCTGTTAAACCTGCTGTTTAGGCTGAGCTGAAACACTTAATGTGGAAAACTGCTCTTCTTATTGCTCGGGTATCTGCAATGTGAGTCTTTCAGCTTCAAGTTCCTGTTTCAGCTTTCAGCTGGAAAGTTCCTGTGTTGACCATTTCCTCTCTTGGATAAAGGGAGACTTCTTTGTTCACCAGTGGCAGTGGGGAGCTTAAAGCAGCCTATCTATCCCTGGAGGAGTGTTCCCAGCACAAGAATCTGGTAGTCTATTGGCTGTTTTGGGCAAATTTCTAGCTCTTTCAAGTCCCCCTATATAAAATCTGCTTTGGCATGGCTTTGCACGATTTTGCCCATAGCGTAGCATCGAGCAGCTCCGCTTAATTGGGTTTAAAACATTCTCAGCTCCACAAAGTCTGCTCTTCACTTTTTCCCTTAGAACTGATCTAGTTCTCATAATAAACACCCTATTCCTACTCTAAAGCCTGGCACTTGTTCACTAAAGCAATTATATAAGTCAGCACTAAAAAATTAAAAGCACTACACCCTCACAAACTCCACTTGAGTACCTTGCTCCCCATTGGCCCTTTTTTTCAATTATAAAGGAATTCCCAATACTATTCTAGCATGTCCAAAGGTCAGTTGTCAATCTCCTCTCCAGTCCAGCTGGTGAATCTGGGAATCTTGAGGCAATGTTACAATTGCCTCATGTACACAGACAACCCTCTCCTCCTCCCAACAAATTCCAACACATGCGAGAGATGCAACCATATAGCCAAACTGGAGGCTAAGCTCTCTCAACTCAGTACTGGCGTAACCAGTCAGGAGGAGAAGGAAACCACACTCACTACAATTCCAGTCTCACATAGACCTACCACAACAGCAAACCAAACACATAAACACACCAAAACATACTCGGATGCTCTAAATAAAAATCTGCCTAAGCAGCAGAGACCTCAAAAGCAGACACCCAAGCAACCGCTACCCCAAAACAAAACACGTGCAACATGTAGCTCACAAAGCCAATGTGCTGAACTGTCACAGCCCTTAAGGCTAAACAACACACTTGATACACTTGTAATAGGTGACTCTATCATCAGGCACACTGATGTCCCACTCACCAGGCTGAACAAGGAGAAGGTCACGGTGAGCTGCCTGTCAGGCGCTAGGATCTGCCACATAACACAAGCACTCAGGTCACTCCAAGGCAAGTACAAATATGACTCAGTCATTGTCCATTCTGGTGTGAATGATCTGAGATGTACCTCCCTGGACTACATGAAAAGAGACATAGAGGAGCTCTCTGAGCATGTAGCACAGGCCGGTATGACCCTGACCTTGAGTAGCATCTTACCCTCACCAAGAATTATGCCACAATATGAAGACAAGATGATCAATTTCAACAACTGGCTTAAGTATTGGTGTCATTCAAAGGGGATCCAATGCCTGTCAGCCTGGGATGACATGCTCGACAAGCCACGATGCTTCGCTAGGGATGGCTGGCACCTGTCACCCCTGGGCTTTTGGATATTGGCAAAGGCTCTTGCCACCCCCATAGTGCCTTTTTTAGGCAAGGCTCAAAAGACAAACCCACCTCCATAGGTATCACAAGGGATAAGAAACTAAGAGTAATGCTACTCAATGCCAGAAGTCTAAACCTCAAGATGCATGCACTCAAAACTCTCCTTAGCATGGAGAACATCGATATCTGTGCAGTAACAGAAACCTGGTTCAAAGCTCCCGAGAGCACCCCAGCACTACCAGGTTATACCTCATACCATGCTTTTCAGCCCCAAAACTTGGACCAAACCACAAAAGGAGGGGGAGTATCAATATTTGTCAAAGATACCCACACCTCCAGGTTGGTGGCACAGCACGAAGCATCAGAGACTATCCATGTGCAACTAACAGTGGGTAAAACTGCCTTCCAGTTTATAGCCTGCTACAGACCACCCTCCCAAACCCAGGAACCCCACTCGGCCTTCCTGAGAACACTGGAAAATATGAAGGTCTCTCCAAACACCATTATATTGGGTGACTTCAACTACCCAAACATAGACTGGGAGCATTACTCTAGCTCCAACACCCTAGCCCAAAGATTCCTAGAATATATAAACTCAAATGCTATGGAACAACTTGTTACCACTCCCACAAGAGGGGAAAACATAATGGACCTGATCATCACCAACATGGGGACTATATGCTCCAGACCAGAAGTATATCCCTCACTGGTAAGATCAGACCATAAACTAATCTCACTGGATATTCACATCCCGACCCCACCCCCTGCCCAGAAAACCACAGTGAAAAACTTCTCTAAAGCAAATTTCACACTACTCAAAACTGAGGTGGAATCCTTCAAAGCCCCTGGGCCTGTGGAAAATATGGCCCAGACCGCAGAATCCTTTATAAATGCATTCTATGAACACCTTCAGGAATGCATGGATCATGCAATCCCAAATAAAACCAAGACCCAATCCTCCAAAGGTAGGCGTCCTGTCTGGTGGACCCCAGCCATAAACAAACTATACAATAGAAGGAGGAAGCTACTACATGATAGAGCAAAATCCCAAAAAGGGAAGGCATCTCTGATCAGTATTAGCAGAAAACTATGGGCACTCATAAAATCATCTAAGGGCAGCTTCGAGAGAAAAATTGCACAGGACACTAAGGATAATCACAAGGCTTTCTTTAGTTATGTTAGGAACCTGGGTGGGAATTCCCAGATATGCTCAGAATTAGTCCAAAATGACAAAAAATACACTGAACCCAAAGACATTGCCAACATCCTAGCTGACAAGTTCAGCACAAACTTCTCCCTCCCCCCCACCAAAAGGGCAAATATCTATCCCAGCAGAGGGCTGCCTCCCTGACATCTCAGATGCTCAGGTAAGAGCCGCCCTCTCCAAAGTAAAAAACACAGCATCAATGGGACCAGATGGTGTCCCGGGCTACATGAACTCCAAGAAGAGCTAAACCCAAACATAAAACTACTGTTCAGTCTCAGCCTTACTACAGGATATGTACCCAAAGAGTGGTGTACAGCAACAGTGGTCCCTCTACACAAAGGTGGTGCCTCAACGGATCCTGGAAACTTTTGCCCCATAAGCCTGACTAGCTTGGTCTGCAAAGCTATGGAAAGGATCATCATGGACCTCATAAATAAAGATATTGGGGACCTACAGACACTGGATCCTACCCAGTTCAGCTTTGTTAAGGGCAGATCCTGCCTCTTAAACCTGGTTGATTTCTTTGAAACAGTCGCCAAGGCCATTGACGAGGGGAAGGTGGTCTACACAGCCTACCTGGACCTCGCAAAAGCCTTCGATACAATACCTCACTCGGGCATTATAGATAAGCTCACCAGCTTAAATATAAACCCCTATGTCACTAGATGGGTTGCAAACTGGCTCAAGGACAGAACCTACATGGTTAGAATTGCTGGAGCCATGTCAGACTCCAATCCAGTTACAAGTGGCATCCCACAAGGCTCAGTCCTGGGACCTCTCTTGTTCGGTATATATTTTTCGGAGGTACAGGCCAACATGGAAGGACTGTGGCTGACCAAGTTCGCAGATGACTGCAAACTAGGCACCATAATCTACTCTCCAGCTGACACAAGCATCCTACAAAAGGGCCTCATAGAAACAGACAAGTGGTGCCAGAGTCATGGCCTCAAGCTAAATTCCAAAAAGTGTATTTTCATCCCCTTTGGCAAAAACAAAGTGCCCACAAATTACCACATAGGTGGTAATCCATTAAGTACGGAAGAAGTAATTAGGGACCTGGGGACCCAAGTTGATAGCAATCTCTCATTTGAAAACCACGTGGCCAAAGTGGTTAGATAAACATTTTATATAGCCCACCTAATCATGAAGGGATTCACATCTAGATCAGGGGAGGTCATCGTGCCTCTTTACTCATCCCTCATCAGGCCCATAATTGAGTACAATGCCCCTTTTGGGATGTACCTTTCCAGACACCTGCAGCAACTGGAAAGACCCCAAAAGTACCTCACCAACAGGATCAAAGGGCTCAAACAGATGCTATATGCTGCCCGGTTAAAGAAACTCCAGCTCTACTCAGTGGCATACCACCTGCTCAGAGGCATTCTGTGCCTGACGTATAAAGCCATGTCCAACCCGGAATTAATGGACATGCTGCACCTCAGAAAATCTAAATTCGATCAAGCTACGCGCTCGAGAGACTTGAACCTCAGCACTGAAATAAATAAGACATGCTGGAGGGACAGATTCATAACCCAGAGGCTCCCTTCACTCTGGAATAAAATCCCAGTCCAGGTTAGGCAGAGTCCCTCATTGACTCTCTTCAAGAGGAATCTTGATGAGTGGATGGGAGATTGTAGGTTTACCCCGGGTATCACTTCTGTGTCACTGTTAGACAGAGGCACAGTATACTAACCTCGAAAAAGGGCATAGCAAAATTCATTTAAAATGGGTGGTGAAAGCCAAACACACTCTGGCTAGGCTTATAAATGCCCTAGGGCAGATAGCCTAGTATGAACGTATGAACCTATGAACCTAAGCTATCATGCTGGGACAGCCTTACCCGATTTTCTACAGGGTTAGAGTTGCATTATGCACTAACCGCTCGTTCATGCCAAAAGTCATCTCAGAATTTACCCTCAATCAGTCTATTAACCTACTAGTGTTCTGTCCAGAACTAAAAATAAGGGATAGAGAATACTTCACACCTTGTATGTGCATTGGCAGCTCAGGTAATACCTTGACAGAACTAAACACTTTAGAAGGGCTTAAAGGCTTTTTAGTTCCTAAAGGGAGGCAAGGAAGAGTTATCCCATCTCTAAGCAAACCATTGCATGTTTGCTGTCCTCTGGTATTGTTGTTTTTGTTGCACCCATCATGGCAAGGTGAATACAGGCAAGGTAAAGATACATGCCACCAAGGCCTTTTCCTCTTCAGTGGCTTATTGAAAAAGCATTGACACTAGAAGTATTCTAGAGGCAGCAACTTGGTACTCTTTGCCTACATTTGTAAAGCACTACAAGCTGAATGCCTTTTGTAAATCTAGAGCAGTCTTTGCTAGGACAACTCTACAGGGGCTCCTGGACCCTTACCTTTCTTCCTCCTAGGTGGAGTAATCTTCAGGACACTAACCAATGCCAGCAAGGCAAAATGTTTGTTGAACATAGTACAGATGCATACGTCCTACTTACCTGTAACAGTAGATTTTTATTAAACTCGTTGCCTTAGTGACAGTAGCCCCCAGCCCACCATCCCCCTTTTTGGATGTACATAGTTTGGGACTGGAGCTGCAGTTGACTTATGCTCTGCAGCCGTTTTTGTTGTGTGTGTGGTTTTTGGTAAGGTGGTCCCTGTACTCTCAGGTGATTGGTCCATTACAACCATAGGCAAATAGGAAGATTAACTCTGAGCTTTGGTAGACTGCTAGAGATAGGTAGCAAGCAGGGCAGTACTAACCTTCTGCCCATATGCCAGTAAGGCAGTGTGTTCTGTGAATATCTGCTGTTACATGTTTACATGTAAGTAGGACTTATGTCTCCTGTACTTTAAACAGTTTAATGAGTAGGTCTGCAAGGGCATATTCATCAGTATTAATTGAGCCATCCCATGGAGGAAGTATTTTGGTCTTGGTTAGTGCTGTCAATAAATGAACTTTAGGGATAATTGGTGGAATAAGGGATCCAGGTATTCCAGGGTTTTGAACAAGAGTCTTAGCAGTGAAGCTGGAATGAAATTAGTTTGTAAGGATATTGGTAATGTCTATTTGGTCATACTAGAAAGTTCTATTATGACTAAGCTCAAACCAATGCATAGTATTGTTTCTTAGTTTTATAACTTGGGTAAAGAAGGATTTATAATTACCTTTGACTTTTCAGGACAGCCTAAGTTCATGGGCTAATTTAGTGGACCTGATAGCGTTTTTCAGTTTTCTTTTTAAAATGGTTTTGATATTTTCCTTGATAAGCGGTGTTTTGGATCTGCCATGTAATTTCAGGAGTTCCTATCTTTTGGTGTAAAGTGTACTGATGATAGTGGACCACCAAGGTGGATTGTTTTTGAATACCCCATAGGTACTGGTAGCTCAATGCATTTTTCTAAATGAGTATAGGATTCCTTATTGAAGTTTGCTGCTCTATCAAGGTCAGGGGCACTGCAGCCATAAGTGGGTTTTGATATTTCATCATAGAGTCGGTTGAAATAGGCAAACATGTAGTCCTTAGATACAACAGGGTTTGCTGTAAGGGCCTTTGGGATTTCAAAGAAGAATGTCACCAGTTTGTGGTGAGACTTCACTGGGGAAGCAAATATCACAGGAGAGGTGCAAGAGTCTATTGTAAAGAATCAGGTTAAGAATGCTATGCCATTTAGTAGGTTTGTCTGCCAAGCTCAAGGGAGTTTTTATTTATAAAATCTAGGGATTTTTTCACATATCCTACATTGAATTTATAAGTGTTCCAGTAAGTAGTTAAAGTCACCCAAAATAAACAGAGTTTTTGATAAGGACAGTGGTCATTTAAAACACCATGGGATTTAACATGATCATCAGGAGACAAAGGAGGTGTTCTGCAACAAGCTGTTAAGTGAATACACTCTAGATTGGTCTTTAGTTCAGTGAGTTCAAGTTTGTGGGTCCTTAGTGATCTGCCTGAAGGTAAGATGCTCCCTGACAAATATAGAGACTCCACTACAGTTGCCACCAGGCCTGAAGAAAAGAAAAATGTAAAATCTGAGTATAGTGAGCATGCTTTGCTTATGTTTAAACCAAGCCTCTTTAACTCTGAATACATGTATGTTTTCTAAATGCTAGGGCACTTCAAGATCAGTTAACATATTGTTTAGACTTCTGGTATTGGGGAGAGCCACCCTAATGAGCTCCAATTTTGGGACTAATATGTTAGTTTCTTTGGCATGTCCATCAACTGGTCTCTGCCAAAAATAGGCAATGGTGGGGCAGGGCAGCAAAAGCTTTAACCAGTATGGGAAGACTTTGAATAAGAGGAGCAGGCTATTCTTAGTGAAGCTAGTTGGACTGACAAGCATTTTATCCCATTCTGACACATACTGGATCCCCTTGAAAATACTCCACCACCTATTTAAACAATTACTGGAACTAGTTATCTTTTGTTTATATCTAGACATGATTTGTGCTGAAAGAAAGATGCTACTCAAGACCAGTGTTTTACATGTATTTGTAACATGCACAGAAAGTTCAGACCTGTCTCTCTGCATGTCCCTCAGTGTTCATAGGTTCATAGTTTCATAGGTGTGTATTAGGCTAATGACCCTAGCCCATAGGTTTACCCTGGGATTGTGCCACTCAACCTTAGTTCCCAGTGCACCTGTTAACTAAAGCCACTGGAGTGATCCCCAGGGTGAATTTTCTATTTCCCCTCCACTCATCAAGATCTTTCTTGAAGAGGGCCAGTGAGGTGCTCTGCTTGACATGTATGGGAATTCTATTCCATAACATGGGCAGTCTCTGGGTTATGAACCTGTCCCTTCAGCATGTTCTGTTGATTGCAGTAATGAGTTTGGAGTCTCTGGAGCATGTGGTGTGGAGGGATTGGGATTTCTTTAAATGTAGCATTTCTAACAGAGCTGGGTCAGACATGGCTTTGTAAGTCAAGCAGAGATCACCTCTAAGTAGGCAATATGAGACAGAGAATAGAGTCTTTTGAGTCTGTCCATATAGGACAAATGCTTAAGGCTTAGGATCCTCTTTGTGAGGTACTTTTGCGGCCTCTCCAGTTGTTGTAGGTGTTTAATGAGGTACATGCCAAATGGGGCATTGTACTCAATGGTTGGCCTAATGAGGGAAACATAGAGGGAGACAATGGCCTCTTTCTTCCTGAATGCAAAACCTTAGTAATGAAATGTGCCATATAGAAGGACTTTCTGGCCACAGTGGCAATGTGGTGGTCAAAAGAGAGGTTGCTGTCAACCTGTGTTCCCAGATCTCTTATAACGCCTTCTGTGTTCAGTGGACTACCATTGATGTGGTAATTCATGGGAACTGGGTTTTTCAAAAGGGGATGACGACACATTTTTTGGCATTGAGCTTAAGGTCATGGTTCTGACACCAGTCGTTGGTCACAGTGATGCCTTTCTGTAGGATGTCAGCATCACTTGGGGAGTTAATAATAGCTCCCAACTTGCAATCATCTGTGAACTTTGTCAGCCAGAGTCCCTTCGTTTTGGCCTGGACTTCAATGAAGTAGATACCAAACAGGAGAGGACCCAGGTCCGAACCCTGTGGGACTCCACTCATGACTGTTTGGCAGTCTGACTTGGAGTCAGCTATTTTCACACACTGTGGGTTCTATCTGTGAGCCAGTCTGCAACCCACCTAGTGATATAGGGGTTGATGCCAAGCTTAGTGAGTTTTTCTATGATTCCTGAGTGAGGAATGGTATCAAAAGCCTTGGCCAGATCAAGGTAGGCTGTATGAACCACCTTGCCTTCATCCACAGCTCTTGTGACTGACTCAAAGAAGTCAATCAAGCTGAGCAGGCATGATCTACCCTTCACAAAACCAAACTGTGTTGGATCCAGAGTTTGGAGATTCCTTATATCCTTGTTTATTAGGTCCATGATGATGCATTCCATAGCTTTGCATAAAAGACTCATCAGGCTAATGGGACAATAGTTCCCACGGACTGTAGTCACTCCTCATTTGTGGAGAGGAATGATTGTAGCAGTGTGCCATTTGGAAGGGACAAAGCCTGAGGTGAGGCTGTGATTGAAAAGGGCACACAGGTGAGGTGCCAGTTCACTCTGTAGTTCATGTAGAACACAGCCAGGGATATTGTCAGGTCCCATAGAAGCTGTATTCTTGGCCTGGGACAGTGCTCTTTTAACCTGTGCAGTAGTAATACTGGGTACCTGGCAATCTACTGGTATTGTGACTGGTCCTTGGGGGAGGTAAGAGGGGTAAAGTTGCCACTGAATCAGTCAGCCAGTATATTGGCAATATCTGTTGGCTCAGTATAAGAGGTACCATTGTGCAGTAGCTCAGAGCAAATCTCGGTATTGCAGTGGAAATTCTTTACATAACTATAGAAGGCTTTGTAGTTGTCTTTACTATCTGCTGCAATTCTGTTTTCATAGCTAGCTTTAGAGGATTTGATGAGGGATCTCAACTTTTAGTTGAGGCTGATAAGGGAGTTTTTCCAGTCTTGGGACTTCACCTTATTCCACATCAGTTTCTTCCTTCTGTTGTAAAGTTTGTTTATGGCAGGGGACCACCAGATTGGCTTCCTTTTTTTTGGAGGAGAGCATCTTGGTAATATTGGGTATGGCAAGATCCATGCATTTGTGTATGTGTTCATACAGTGCATTAGTGTATGATTCAGCGGTCATGCAATTATTCTCAATTTGCATGGGTGCCGTGAAGTTAGCCACCTCTGTTTTTAGGAGCCCAAAGTTAGCTTTAGAGAAGTTTTTCATGGTGGTTACCTTTGTGGTGGGGGGGGGGCTTGGAGGGATGTGGATTTCCAAGGTGATTAGTTTGTGGTCAGATCTAAACAGGGAGGAGTTGACTATTGATACAAAGCAACAGTCACCCATGTTAGCAATGACCAGGTCAGGGATGTTGCTACTTCTAGAGGAGGTAAGAACAAGCTGGTCCAGGGCATTGGAATTAATGAATTCCAGGAAATGTTGGGCAAGTGTATTGATACATGAGTAGTTGAAGTTGCCCAGTATGAGAGTGTTAGGTTGTACCCCAATATTCTCCAGGGTGCTTAGGAACATGAAGTGTGAGTCTTGGGACATTGTTGGGGACCTATAGCAGGCTACAACCTGAATCACTGTCTTACCCAATGTTAGCTGCACCTGAAGTATCAGAGATGTGTTATTGTGGGCTACCAGTCTGGAGGTGTCTGCATCCTTTATGAATATGGAAGCACCACTGTTTTTGGAGCTTTGTTCCAAGTTCTGGGGCCAAAGGGTGCGGAATGAGTTATAGCCTGGTAGTGCAGGGGGTGCTATCTGCTGCCTTGAACCAGGTCTCTGTCACAGCACAAATGTTGATGTTCTCCATTTTAAGGAGTGCTTCGAGTGAATACATTTTGAGATTTAGGCTTCTAGCATTGAGCAGCATGACCCTCAAATTGCATTTGTTTGTGGCTGCTACAGTGATAATTTGGTCTTTGGAGCACCACCTAAAAAGGCACTATAGGGGTGGCAAGAACCTTGGCCAGTATCTGGAAGCCCAGGGGAGACAGATGCAGACCATCTCTGGCAAAGCATTGAGGTCTGTCAGTCATGTCATCCCAGGCAGACAGATACTGGATCCCCTTAGAATGACACCAGAAACTTAGCCAGTTGTTGAAATCAATCATTTTCTGCTTGTACTGTGATATCATTCTGGGTGATGGTAGGATGATGCTCAGGGCTAAGGTCTTATCCACCTGTGCTACATAATCCAAGAGCTCCACCATGTCTCTTTTCATGTAGTCCAGGGAGGTACATCTTAGGTCATTCACACCCACATGTACAGTGACATTTGTACCTGTTGAGGGACCTGAGTGTGTGTGTTATGTGGAGGATCCTGGTGCCTGAAAGGCAGCTGACTGTTACTTTCTCCTTATTCAACTTAGTGAGTGGGACATCAGTGTGCCTCATTATCAAGTCACCTATGACTAGTGTGTTGGGCATGCTGTTTTGCTTTAGGGGCTTTGGTTCAGTGGCACACTGTTTAGTGTTTCATGATTAGTGTTGTGTTGTGGTAGTTGAGTGTGTTTCTGCCTTGGAGGTCTCTGCTATTTGGGTAGATTTTTATTGACAGCCTCTGTGAAGGTGGGTGTGTGGTTTGTGTTTTTATGTGAAGGCAGTGCTGGTGTGTGTTCTGGAGGGTAATGTGTTCTGTGTGGTGTGGTGTAAGTGTTGACCTTCTCCTCTTGACCAGCTATTCCAGTCTTGGCTGGAGAGTGAGTGGCTTCCAATTTGGATATATAAGTGCATCTCTCACAAGTCTGAGTGTTGGGAGGCAAGAGGAGAGGGTTGTTAGTGTACATGAGGCAGTTGCTACATTGCCTCAGGATGCCCAAGTTCAACATGTTAATAGGAGAAAGCACATGGAACTGAACATTAGACATGCCTGGAGGGGAGGGCATTATAATAAGTACTGGAGCTACTTCCCTGTAGAACATTTAGTGCTGGTAGCTCTTTCATGTGCTACAATAATTGCTACAAGAATTCTGGTAAAGTGCTAGACTAATAAGCTAGTAAAAGTGCAGGAGAGGAGAGAAATAGCAGATCTAAAGAAAACATTGAAGTGCAGACTTTGGCACTGCTCAGAAGCTTAGAAACAGTCCTGGATACAGCAAATCTGTACCTGGACTAGACTAGTTACAGGAAAGGTGGGAAACAAGTGCAAATGTGGTCTTTTAAACCAGAAAGTTGAAAGAGATGGAAAAACTGCCCAAGTGGCCAATAAACTACAATTTCTGGGCCAGAAACCACTCCTCTTGTGGTAGCTAGTCTACCTAGTGCTTACCACTCCCACTGATAAGCTAGAAGGCTCCCCTCCAACACAGAACGGTTTGGAGGGCTCAGAAGCTTACAAACAGTCCTGGATACAGCAAATCTGTATCTGGACTAGACTAGTTAGAAGAAAGGTGGGAGACAAGTGCAAATGCAGGCTTTTAAACCAGAAAGTTGAAAGTGATGGAAAAACTGCCCAAACGGCCAATAAACTACAATTTCTGGGCCAGAAATCACTGATCTTGTGGTAGATAGACTACTTAGTGCTTACCACTCCCACTGATACTCTAGAAGGCTTCCCTCCAACACAGAAAGGCTTGGGGGGGGGCTCAGAAGCTTACATACAGTCCTGGATACAAATCTGTATCTGGACTATACTAGTTACAGAAAAGGTGGGAAAAGTGCAAACATGGGCTTTTAAACCAGAAAGTTGAACGAGATGGAAAAACTGCCCAAACAGCCAATAAACTACAATTTCTGGGCCAGAAACCACTCCTCTTGAGGTAGATAGGCTACCTAGTGCTTACCACTCCCACCGATAAGCCAGAAGGCTTCCCTCCAACACAGAAAGTCTTGCAGGAGGGCTCAGAAGCTTACAAACAGTCCTGGATACAGCAAATCTGTGTCTGGACTAGACTAGTTACAGGAAAGGCAGGAAACAAGCTTAGATTTATTTATTTATTTATTTTTACAGAAAAGTAGCTAAAACAGCACTAAAAACAATTCAAGTGCAGTGCAAGCTAGCACATGAGTGTTTAGCAGCATTAAAGCAATTTAAAACAGTATAAATAAATGCAATTTATTCAAAATGTATTCTGAACTGAATTCAATTATTGTTTTATTAAACTCTGAACAGTTAAAAAGTCCCAAAAATATACTTATCAGCTGAGAAGCACATTCAGTCAGAACACAGGGAGACTCTAGCAAAGTTTTTTTTTTTTTTATAAATTTTAAGTCATTCTCTCTGGAATGTACCAGTACTATGTCATCGTCATAATCATATTTGTTAAGATTTATGGTCTTTAATACCCTTGTAATTAAAAACCCTGGCACCTGCAGGATATCTCACTTTAGTCCTCTTCTTGTCCCACCATGTGAGTGACAAGTCAATGTGTGTTACAACATCGACACCTATCATTAAAGCATTTCTTTTGCTGCTATGGTTCATAGTGGTAGATATGGAGTATTTTTGCCAGAGCCATAGATAGCTATTTGGATGCCTTTTGATGCATGAAGTTAAGGATAAAAAAAAAAATAGTTCATTCATTGATTCCATAATTAATAATGCCTTCTTTTTTTCCAAAATGTTGTTATTCATTTTATAACACAATAACTTAACAGTATAGTAACAAGAAAAACAAATAAACTATATACAATGTCCATAACAACTAAAAAAAAGCAATATACATAGGAGAACACTTAATATTTCTCTAACAAATTAGATAATTTTGTCCAAGCAATTAAATGATAAGTTTTGTTGTTAGCCTTTGCTTTTATAGTAGCAATCTCATTCTTACAAATGTATTTCACAAGATGAATAAACTCAACTTTAACACAGGAGTAGATTGGGATTTCCAATTTTTAGTAATAATTTTCGTTGCTATAGAGAGGATAGCCCATAGTAAAAATGTTTGTTTTTTATGAATGACTACAGGAACAGGAACATTGAAAAGGATATGGGAGTCAGAAATTATACAGTTGTCATTCCATAGATATTTAAAGTCTAACCAAAATGGAGGAATTATTTTGCAATTAACAACCATATGTATCCAGTCAGCATCAGGGTGTACACATCCCCAGCATTTCATTTAATCTTTCTTGTACATTATTGCTAGTTTATGTGGGGTGAAAAAACATCTATGTAAAAATTTCTGCACCAGGTATACACACCAGAATAGGGAAGATGTGGATTCCTTCACTGACTATAAACAAAGTTTTTATCTTTTTCTGAGAATGCTTGTCTATTAACTTCACTTGAATAATTTCAAACAGAAACATCTGCTTTGCTAAACTCCTTCCTGGGAATTGTATAAATAACAGGTATGTATGAAGCGTTCTTGGGTGAACTATTAATAATTGTTGAGATAAAATCCAAGATTTCTAAGTTTCTCTTATTGTATGCCTCTAATGAGGGTATGAGCTTACTGTGTATAAAGTCTTAACAAGTTTGGATGTCAAGCCAATTGCAGTTTTGTAGACTATATCTGCTAATGAAATAGTCTGCAGAATTTATTTTTTTTAGCCGAGAGAAATTGATTCCAATATAATAGGTCACCCTTCTTAAATTCTAACATTTTCTGAATATCAAAAGATATCAATCATTCATTTGTGTAAGCAATAGCAAACAAGTAAACTCAATTAATTGATTAGAAAACATAAACCTTTTAAAACAACAACAATATGTGGTTTATAAGAGGTGTGAGAAGAAGTTTTGACCTTTCAATTTGAATGTATATTTTTAAAATCCATACAAAGATGTTTGTATATATTTGAATATATGGTTCAAGGCCTTCTTCTGATTGAGGAAAACATTCTATTTCTTGCATTGTATACCGCACATGACATACTGAAGAACCTTCAGCGTTTATTTCTGAATGCATGTAGTACATTTTGACCGACTAGCATCTTACAGTCATGGCCCCTCAACATCCTGTACTAGGGGCCTGCCCCCTTTACCCTAATCTAGCGACACCTGTGTTTTTGTGTATTTTGCTGATGGTGACTCTTTATGGTAAGCATGCATGCGGAGAATAAGTAGCCCAAATTTTGCTGAGATTTAATGTTCTCATTTCTTATGCATTACAGCCTCTGCATAAAAGATTTTGGGATGATTAGTGAAGGATTTTTGTGGAGGTGTAGGAAGCTCACAGGCAAGTTTTTTTAAATGAGAAGGAAGCTACCAGCTGAAGTAGGTATTTAAACCTCTCACAGATGGAATTCCTGGTGTTGAGAATAAGTTAATTGTGAACATATGGCAGTTACTACACTATATTTGAAGACCTAGCACTAACAAGCTGGCAACAGAGTTGAATCTAGCTGTCTGACATTCTGTCTTATCCAGTGCTAGATCTTTATACTAATAAAGTAAATGCAGCAGAATATGTGTGTAATTGTGGTAAAATATGCAAAATATACAGAAAGTTCTGCAGTGAATTGTAGTATTGTCCCAGATGTTACAGATTTTAAAAGTACAATAGAAAAAATGTGTTGCTATTTCTAGGTATTGAACTCTGTTGTAATCAGTCAGGAAGTAAGATATGATGGAGAGGGAAAATCAAGGTTTTAGCAGTCTAAGGAACTTCCAGTTCAATCTCCAGAGCTTACTAGTATGATTTAATGAGATAACACTGGGAGGAAAATCCAAAGACACATTTATAATAAGGGTAAGTAAATCAAGAACCACAAGAAAAAAGAGCAAACTGGGTTGGCTGAGTGGGCACTCAATGTTCTGGATCTATAGAATACAATGGGACTGTAAAAGTATTTAAACAGCTAAAAGGGAGTGACTTCTCTAAATTATATTTTTGTTCTTACTAACAATAGCCAATGAATGAGGAGTGAGAGAGAAAGAGGGAGGTTTTGGTTAAATTAAGGTAAGGAGCAGACAAACAAGAGAGAAACTGGGTATCGGTGCACAACAGGAATAGTGTGACAGGGCAGGAGAATTCATTCTTCAATGAAATAACCTGGAACTAACAGAAGTCTGAAGTGCAAGGCTTCAAAACTCTTGGAACTCAATAGACAATAGTAATTGTACTTCTAATCTGCCTGAAAGCAATGATTTGGCTTTCATATTCTCACAAAAAGAAACCATGATTTTATTCCAAGAGTTAGGACACTTACATGGTAAAATTAGTGCATTAATTGGAATTACCAAATACAGGTTTAAAATGCAGAGGATTAAGGCACTGAATTATTAATGTGCAGCTTCCTGTAGCCAGGGTTCATAGTTTACTTGTTCTTCCACTTCCATTTGCTTACTGTGTGACTCTGGTCAAGTCACTAAACTACATTGTTCCCAGCACAACACAAAAAAGCCCACTTGTGTCCAGTGGGCCTACTCCATTAACAAATGTCAAAATAAGGAAATAAAAATAAATTCTATTATCCTGTTTAATAAAATAAATTTTGTTACCTCTCTTCTTTGGAGAAGGTAGAATACTCATCTACAGATATATCTAGATTAAGATTTGGATATAAATATGGACACACTCACACAAGCTTCATGAAATACTTGGAAATACTTGTAACATGCAGCAAAAATTCATTCTGGCTCTATTTTAAAAATCATGAATACCATAGTGTAAAAGTCAATAAGTCAGCAAACTAATTAGAGCACGCTAAGTTTGCAGGTGCCCAGGATTAACTCATATTAAAACTGACAACATTTCCCAGCAGAATGTAGGCTCTGAGTGCCTGATAAGTTACTCCAATACACAGGCAGTTGTTGCTGAGACACAGTGTCACCATTAGAAACCATAGTGACATGCAGAGAGCCCCAGGGCTTATTCTAAATATATCTATGTGCTATCTAAGTTGTGGAGTGCAAAGTTTTAGTTACTAACAACTACCATACAAAGAGACAGTGAACAATAAAACTGTATTATAATAATAACATTAAAGTTATTTTACCACTTTATACAGTATATATATACACACACACACACACACACACACACACATATATATATATATATATATATATATATATATATATATGTCATACATATTTTATATATATATATATATATATATATATATATATATATATATATATATATATATATTTTTTTTTTTTTTTTTTTTGAATGGATATGTCTGAAAAAGAAAATGCCAAGCCTGTGCTTCAAAGATCTACTCCATGCTCAGATGGGTTAACTTACGTATTTTAAAATTCTTCTTGGATTTCCAGCATATTTTCTAAAAAATGTAGAATCATCTAACAAGTTTTTCTACCCCTAGGGTTTATCTGTACTCAGCCAATTTTTATTCATAGTATGCAGTTCCATGGCTGTTGTTTGCTACTGATAAGGTTGCCACTGCTCTTCATTTTTAGTATTGTTAAGAATGTGAGCATGCCTTTCATTTGTCCCTGCTATAACATAACATATGCATAAATCCTGTAGGAAACAACTTTGGTGTATTTGTATATTGACAAGATGATATGTGGCTAGTTTAAAATGATGTGTATGCCTAGTTAAAGAGATCACTTGACTGGCAGCTGAATCACTAATAATAAATTTGTACAATGGTTTAACAACCTACTCCTGCTCCTTTTACTTTGCTATGTATTTATTCACTTTTATAAGTAGAAAGTTACATTGGTCCCAAAGGAAAAAGGCAGCTTTAGCCATGGTCTGCACAATCTAAGAAGTGCATGCATACAGACAAAAACAAGGCTATAATACATATAGACAGATAGATATATACATACATATATGTGTGGGTGACTATATTAGGCAGAAAAGCATTTTTGCTTTTGTAGATGTTTGAATAGAAGTGAATTACTTTTGCTTTCCATTGTAGAACTGACAGCTCTTGAGAAAGATTAAAGTGAACACAATTCAGCAATTTGACATAAACTTAAAATAGCATGTAATGGTATTTTCATTTATATAAATATCTAAGCTGAAAAGCAATAGTAGGTCTTTAAGGGGCACAGTATTTTTAAACACAGTAAATAGTTCTAGGTTAAGTGGCCAGGGAGGGTAACATCTATGTTTATTTTCAAAACAAATACAGGCACCAATGGAGGTGAAATAAACGAGTCAAAGTACTTGTAATGGAAATGACAGCTGAATTTATTCAGTACATAAATGCACACACACCATTGGTGCCTGTATTTGTTTTAAAAGTTGTTTCTTGGTTTACTCGGGCACTTTACCTCATCTTTTCTAGCTTGGTTACTAGTGACATGGAGGTAATGGAGGTGGAGGATAGCTTCCAAGGTGTGGAAGTGCAGACAGCAATGGATATCAATGAACAGCTGTCACTGGTGGCCGGACAGCTCACTCAACTTATTTCCCTCATGTCTGCCAATTCTCATGGTTGTGGGAACAATGCCATTGGGGAACATGGCTCAGATAGTTCAAATATTTTTCTGGGTAGTATGCCTACTCCAGCCTGCAACCAGGATGCTGAACCACAGTCTACACAATGCGACTGTGCTGGGAAGGAAATGATGGCATCAAAAACCGGCAAACCTCAGCATGGTATCAGGACTGAGGAAGAAAAAGCGAATGGAGCAGTTTCTAATACTGGCATACTAATATGGGATATTTAAACAATGTGGCGGGTCCGAATGGACATGAGGTTTTATTGATGCAGTCCAGTGGAAGCGGAATGGGAGCATCAGCTGTTAATCACCATGCCAATAGCAATGGGCAGGAAGATTGCACCAATACAGGTGTATTGGCCTCATGGCTGGTTTCACACAACTTGTTTTCCAACTACAAAGGTACTGTAAACTCCACCTTTCCTTTGGATGGGAAAGAAGTGGCTGATTCCGATATTTCCTATCGGGCTAATGTTAAAAAGTTGTCGGATTTAATTTTCAGGCATAAAGCTTTAGGTATAGACAACAATTACCTTAAGGATTGTATTGTTAGGGGTATTGTCCCACAGGGGTTGCTGATGTTTAAATACCCCAACAATGTAGTGGAAGTGTCTACCTTCCACGAAGAATTATTAAGAATATTTGACCATAGTGGGTTTGAGGTAATGAGAGCTCTCATTAAGGAGAATGAGAGAAACATGCAAAAGTTGTATGAAGAAATAGAATGCTTAAACAAATTGTGATTACTGACTTAATGTTTTGTATTGAAAAAGAAAAAAGAAAATATTACTTAATTAAACAACAAGTGGAAGATAAATGTCAGGTTATTTTTAAAAGGAAATGTGGAAAAATTGACAGGGATCTGAGGGAATATCACCAGAGGAAAGCATATCCCTTCCCCAAGAAAGACACTTTTGTTTCTAGGAATTACACCAAGAATTTTGAAACTAACAGAGGTCCCCCATATAAACATCATGGGGCACATAATGTTTGGGACCCAACATACAGGCAGGAGAATTATGACAACAATGTAGGTATACAACCAAATATGGAAGGGATGGTGGACTACCCGGAACTCAGGATATCAGATAGACTGAGATACAAATCACCTGTACAGTATTTTCCCAGGGGTTCCCCAAGTGGCAGGAAATAACAAAGGTGAGTAGCGGTGAAGGGGAACAAGAAACTGTGGAAAATTTAGGGAATATTATTATTCAGGGACCACATCACATATTCCAGGATTTTAGCATTTATAATTACAGTGGTGTGGAGAGTAATATGCAGCAGTTTTTGCTGTTCTCAAAAGGCTTCAAGTTTATTCCTTCCAGTAGGGGTAGCATGGTGGACAGTCTGATTGATTTAAGAATCTTTTTGAGAAAGAAAAATCTGGAAATCCTGTTTCATGGACAACAAAATACTAGAGGTAATACTGAAGTTAGAAAACCTAGTACCATCAACCCACCCATGCATCCCCAGTTAAAAAATCTTGAAAGGCAGATAAAAAAGGAGATTAGAGGAGAATTTAGGGAAAGGTAGAAAGGTAAACCAAATCTCATGAAGGAAGAGATGGAACTTCTTAGGTCATTACAGGAAAATTGTTACATTAGGGTGATGCAACCTGATAAGGAGGGAGGGGTGGTACTGATGGATAGTATTTTATACTCTAGTAAAATGATCAGTATGTTAAATGACACAACTAGGTACATTAGGGTATCAAGGAATGAAATTATAGTAGCTTATCGCAAAATAGATTTTGCTTTAAAAGAAATGTTGGATGATAACGTAATCAACCATGATACCTACAAGTACCTTAGTGTGGAAAAACCTAGAATTCCTGCCATATTTGGGATACCCAAGGTGCATAAGAACATGGAGATCAATAGTAGCCGCAATAGGCTCCAAAATGTATCCCTTGGCCAAATTTTTAGATACCAAATTAAAGAATATATGGGTAACTTTTAATGGAATCTTGAATGATTCCTGGGATTTTTTAAGAAGCATTAAGGACAATATGTATTCTGATTCCATGCTATTTGTTACGTTGGATATACAGGACGTTTTTAATGTAATTCCTTATTCTATAGGTTTTGAATGGTTTCAGGAAGCCATTAATAAGTATGGGAATTTGGACCATAACACTCTTTTGGATACACTGAGCTTATGGACTTGGTCTTGCAACAAAATTTTATATTCTTTGAGGGCGAAATTTTCAAGCAGATACAAGTGGTTGCTATGGGAGCATGTTGTGGCCCTACATATGCAAATATAGTACTTATGATGTGGGAAGAGAAATTTGTGCTTGAATCAGAATATGCACAGTATTGGGTATACTATAAACGTTATCTAGATGATATATGTATTTTTTGGAAGGGAGGGGAGGCTAAGTTATTGGATTTTATACAATATTTAAACAGGACTACTGAATTCTTAAAATTTACCCATCATATTTCTAGGGAGGAGATAAATTTTCGAGACATTTCTATTAAGAAGGATATACATTTACAACAATACACCTCAAGAGTATATAGGAAGGATACCTTCTCTAATTTTTATTTATACTTTAGTAGTTCACACCCATACAAAGAGAAAAGAAGTATTATTAAAGGGCAATTCATCTGCAGTAGTAGGATGACATCTAAGGAGGTGGATTTTGAACAGGAAAGTCCGAAATTCAGGGATATATTTCTAGCTAGGAAATATCCTGCATCAATGGTGGAGGAAGTGATGGTGGAAGTTAAATATGCTAGAACCTCTAGATTTTCCCCAATTTTGGGATGTGAACAGGTTGAGGTGCAGGAGGAATGTAAGATTGGGTCTATATTCAGGGGTAACTATGTTTTGTATTACAATCAGAAAACTCCTATGATTAGAAATATTATTACACAACATTGGGACAGGTTCAGCTGCTACTCAGAATTGGAGAATTTATTTAAAAACCCATTACAATTTACTTATAAAAAAGGTAAAAATCTTAAGGAACTGTTGGAGAAAAATTATAAAAGGCCTACCGGAAAAAAGTTAGGCACTTACAAGTGTGGAACATGCGCTCAATGTCCATACATTTTGAGGCAGGATTCGATATATATTGCAGATAGGCATTATACAGTTAGGAGTGGTAACTTTTCCAACTGTAACAGTGAAGGTTTGATATATCTATCCCTATGCAAAATATGTGGTGCATTTTATGTTGGAAAGACCACAACTAAACTAAAAAGAAGAATATATGAACATTTGAATGCCATCAGGACACAAGATGGCAATAATGCAATATACAAACACACCATGACATGTGCTGGAGCAAAATGTTTTTTTTTTGTTAATACTCCCAGGTCTTAATGACCACATTTCTATTGCCCCCATTTTAAGGATGAGGGCAGCTAAGTTATAGGGTTTATTGCACAAACTTGATTGAAAGCATTTCTTTCACTTTGTTGTTTATATTATAAGATTTCAAACATTAACATTTTGTTAAATTATTTTTATGGGTAAGCATATCAACAAAATCATGTTTTTCTATAAAATGTTCCTGTAGGACATTTCTTTTATTATTTTTACCAAAATACTAAGGAGTATGTATGAATATTTTAAATGCATTCATTTTAAATATATGAGCTTCATTTTATGCATTATTTTTTTGTGCATATTATACTTACACATTTGTATGATATTTCATATAGGTTTTAAGTAGAAATTTTTTATAATATTTGTTATGTATTAAAAATAGTACATTTTAAAGTCAGTGTACATACTAATTAATGAACACAGATGAGTTTATGCTAATTATATTTGATTAACTGTTTGAATAAACTAGTAATTGGTTAATTAATTAAACAGGGGGAAGTGGTATAAATAGGTTAGCTACAGCTTGGAAAATTTTTGATACATCTGATGAAGTCCAGTGGATGAAAATGTCGTGTAGTGTGTGCGTTTATGTATTGAATAAATTCAGCTGTCATTTCCATTACAAGTACTTTGACTCAATTATTTCACCTCCATCGGTGCCTGTATTTGTTTTAAAAGTTGTTTCTTGGTTTACTCGGGCACTTTACCTCATTTGTTTGGCTTGGTATCTATGTTTATTTCATAGAGAAGTACTGAAATGATATACATTTAACATACTATTTCTCAAAGCAGAGAAAGTATGCAGTTTCCAGCAAACTTCTCAATCTTTTAGTGCAACAAATCTGTACAAAGCCAAAAATAATGGGGAGAACAAAGGTCCAAAATCAGTGAATGATTTTAATTATTTAATTATTAATTAATGCTAGAATAACAAGTGTTGTGTTATTGTGCATTTTCTGAAAGATATGAAGACCATGGTTTCCAAGAAAGACACAAATTATATGAGGAAGAGCCCAAAAATAAGAGGCAAAAATCAGGGCATTCTGCCAAAGTCTGGAGAGTTGAGTGGCGTGGAGAGGATCTGTAGTTCTAAACATAACCTACATCCTCAAGTAGGACAAAAACAATTATTTTGTTAACTAGTTATGTTGAGCCATTGGGATTGATCCTTTAGAATCATTTTCATTATTAAGATGGATGTTACATTAATTGTTAATTCAGTATATTAACTCTACACATTTTGAGATACGTTTAGAATATAAAGATTTACATGAGAAAATATAACAAACAGATGACCAGATATGAATGTGTGTGTGTGCATGTATTTATGTCATTTTCTTTCATTCCTCAAATGATGGGTCTCAGATGTAGCTCGGCTGCTTTTACCAGAATCACAGAATAACTCTTGAGGTCCGCCCAAAGCTGACTGTGTTCCCGTGTTACCCTAGCATATCTCAGATCTTGTTTGCTGCCATATCATTCAGACTCGGATCTTTTGATCTCGAGCTTTAGGGTGCAAGATACGGCCTTTTTGAGAGGTTTTCAGAATTTTGTTCTTCTGATCTTTACCCCCCTCCCCCCACAGTTTTTTGGTTTTCTTTTTGTTAGCCTAACCATTTTCTTTCAGACTTTCCTTCCTATTCAGGAGTAAGCCATTGTTGGTAGTTCTTTTTCTTCTCCTATTTGCCTTTACTACCCCATTTAGGGTATTTTTCTCAGTATCATTGATGGTACTTTCACTTCTATCTCTTTCTATCTACAAAGAGAAGGAAAAACAACAGACTTTGTTCTTTGTCAATATGTCCAACAAGCCTATGAGCTCCAAAAAGAGCACTTCCTGTGGGTATAAGATCACCAATTCAGATGCCCACAGAGTGTGTTTATTGCCTGGGCACTGCCCATTTGGACACGGTGCCCTATTTACAGGGTTTTATTCTAGGGCACTGAATGACAGAAGGAATTAATTAGTTTTGGAGGGTCTATTGCCTTCTTCTTTTTCCTCATTTTCTACTGAGGCTCAAACCCCCAATAAAATGTCTGACAGAGATAAGCATAATTTAACTCCTAAGCAAAACGCCTCCAGGAAGTGGTGCTGACCATTATCCTAAATCACCTCTGACAACTGAGCATCTTGTCAAAATTTTGGAACAGCCAGATCCGACTTCCTTGAATCCTAGCTCATCAAAGGCTAAGTCACATTTCCCTTTCCTACAGGAAATTCCAAGTAGGCTTTCTGGACCTTCTTCAACCAGCTCCTCCCTTAGGTCATCCATTAGCTTATCTGAAGCTGGAATGGATAGAATGATGAAGTTCCTCTGAGCTCAGATACAGATGGGAGTAATCACAGCTCCATCTCCCATTGGACCTGTGAGCCTGACATTTACCCATTCTCAAGTATTATCTCCTTCTCCAATCCAACCTGTGTTTTCAGAGCCCTCAGTTGCATGATCTTTCAATAGTGTCCTTGTCGGATCCAAAGACAGGTTGTTCTTCCACTCCAACCATATTCCTGAATCACCTGGTTCAGAACCTTTTGAAACAGGATAAATCTCACACCCTAAATGTTTGTGCCAACTCCTCCACAAGACAGGGGTTTGTGGGGATTCACAGTGGAACAACACAGGCTGCTTAGGCTCCTGTGCGGCCATTTGCTCTTTCCCCTGGACTTTCTGCTTTTGAGGTAGTGGAGAGAGCTTTCTCTTTATTGAGAGAGAGGACATTGTTACCCTCTTCAACTCTCATTTGTGTTCCTCCATTGTGTTTGAGCTCTGATTCTCTCAGGTCTATACCACTGGGACAGTCATCCTGATCAGGCCTTCAGTCATTCCTTCCTTAAGACACCCCTATCATTTCCAATACCTCACCAGATCATCCCATTGATGATATTCCTAGGAAGAGAACATGTAAAAGGAGACACCTAGATTCCACCCAGGATTCTCACCAAGGACATCAATTTCATTGAGGGGGAGGGATCCCTCACATGTTCACCTGAGGATGTCTCCTTAGGAGAGATTCTTGAACTTCTCAAACAAAAAGGTGGGTGATTTTCTGAACCCGTTTCCCAGGAGGGGTCAGTGTTTCTGGAAACTTTCAGGTCTGACCCAGCTACATCTTTGGTGATTTCACCAGCAGATGATTTGATAGTCCTAGACTTATCCATGGAAGGAGATGGATACAATGGAGCCTATCCTGAAGGATGGAGCACAGTGGAGCAAGGTATTCCCTGTAGATGCCATGGTTGTGGAAGCAGCCACTAAACAAGAGCTCACAGAGAGCAACTCATGTATCCATCCCCCTAACAGAAAGTCTAGGGCCTTGGACAGATTTGACAAGCACATTTATGCCTCAGCGACCTTTGCTGTGTGGTTGCTGAATTACATGATGCACTGTACCAGAATACAAAGAGATTTGATGAAGGCACTATCCAAATCTCTTTCTGGGTCCATGTCTGTGGAGGACTAAGAAAAGCTTCTTCACAACTGGCCATCCTTCAGTCCATTTCCAACGTGTCCATAAGGCTGTTCCCTCATGCTGCTGTGGGTGCCTCAAGGGTGGGCATAACTGTTAGAGACATGCCTGGATGTACCTGTATGATTTTGCGAAACCCCTCAATTCTTTGTTCATCAGCGATCCCACTGATAGAGCACTCTTATCTGGCTGTAAAGTGAAGAAAATGCTCTCCAGAAGTGAGCAAAATGGAAGAACCTTGTCTACCATTGGTCCATTTCTCTACCTCTCAGAGATCCTTCTCTCAGAATCAATGAGGTGGTAAGAAGATTTGGTTTCATAAGTCCAATGGGCCTTTCCAAGACTTATGAGGAGATGGTTCTCCCCAGGTCAAAGATGAACTCTAATGGAAGTTACCATCCTCACAGTAGAGGTGGATTACAGAATCAGGGTTTCAGGGATACATTCTCAGGTAAACCCTACCAGTGTTCCTGAAATGTTGTCCAGCTGTTGTACTCTGGAGGAAGTTGGGGGCACTTGTCTCTACTGTACCCAAAAGCATGGGCATCCATCACAAGAAATATTTCGGTAGAGAAGATTATATTCAGAGGTTACTTCATACCATTTTCCCAAATCCCCCTATAAAAAGGACAGTCCCCCAAAGAGGTCAAGATGTATATCAATATTCTGGAAATGAAAGCAGCTCTCCTAGCACTGCAGGCCTTTCAAGATGTTCTCCCATCTGGAACAATTGCAATTCAGATGGACAATATGTCAGTGGTCTGGTACATCAACATACAGGGAGGAACCAAGTTCTATCCACTTTGTCAGAAGCAATGAGAGTGTGGTAATGGGTGATCTCTTCTGCTCATTTTCTTATAACAATACACATTCCGGGGAAAACCGATATGACTGTGGACAAAGTAAGCAGGTTCATTCTGATGTCTCACAAGTGGTCTCTTAATGTCAAAATGGCAGAGAGATTTTTCCATCGATGAGGCCAACCATGCTGTAACCTGTTGGCATTGCACATAAACAAGTGCAGCATGTTTTTCCCCTGATCCCTCCAATGGTGAGTCATTGAGAGATGCTCTAGTCCATGATTGGCCCTCTGGTGTCCTTTATGCTTACCCACAGTTACTACTCATTCCCAAATTTCTACAGAAGGCATTATAGTTGAACAGCACAGTTATTCTCAATGCTTCCTTCTGGCCTTGTCAGATATGGTTCCCTTTGCTCTGGCCTTACCTTCTACTTCTACTCAGGATACTGGATTCAACTTCAAACCTCCTGTCTCACCTGACAGAAATGACTTATCCAGACTTAACAGGCCTCAAACTGATCACATGGTTTCTCCAATTCCATTGATTGCTAGACAGCCCAGGCTTTCATTACCTGAATGTTATATCTTGGTATCTTCTCAAAAAGCTTCTACTAGAAAGATTTATAAAAGTAAATGGAAGAGATTTGTATTTTTGGCCCTTAGTAGGGATCTGGACCCCCTTTTTGGGCCCTGTACCATCTAGTCTTGGATTTTATCTTAAATTTTCAAAGAAGATGCTAGCATTTCAGCTATTAAGGTCCATTTGGCGGCCATTTCCAACTTCTACCTGGGCAAAAATTACTTTACTTTATCTTCTTCTAAATGATGTAAAACATTTCTTAAGGGAGCCTTTTCACTTAGTTACTCCACTAAAGGAGTCTACTCCTCCTTGGGATTTAATAGTATGCTTCGGGCCTTAATCCAAACTCACTTTGAACCATCAGTCAGGGCAGATCTAAAAGTTTTGTCTTGGAAAAACATTTTCTAGTCACTGTCACATCAGTTATATAAGTACAGATTGTGTAAACCAATTTCAAAGTTACACTGGCCAAATGGTTAACCGATTATTTGTCTCCTTTGTCTATAGTAAAAGATGATTGCCCTTGCCTAAGCCTCTTAGAACTTTTCAGTCAAGGGCTTCCATAGCTGACATTTGTGCAGCTGCAATTTGGACTATGCTCACATTTTTATTGCTCATTGCAAATTAGATTTAGTTTTCAGTATCCTTCCATGAGCGCCACCCAAGGTTTGAGTAGCTGGGGACTCTGTCCCATCAGTTGAGCAATGAATGAAAAGGACATCTGATAAAAAAGTTATTTACTCACCATAATATTCCATCTGCATTGTCCATTTTAATTCTTTCTTAACTTCCCACCCTCCTACCTCTGTCCCTTTGCTTCTGGAATGACCTAAGAGTTTTCACAGGAACCTTTGCTCATTGTTTAGCTCCTGCTTCCTTTTCCTTTATGTCTTTAACTTCTTTAACATGTAGTCCCTATCTAGGGGAAGCAAACTTGATCTGAAGTATATTAGGTTGGTGGGGCATTGTGGGTAAAGGGAGGAGCTCATGAGTTTTGTATCTATTTGAATTTAGTCAATTTATGTAAACATTATTGGGACAATATGAGTTAATAATGAGCTGCAGTCCATGGAATCTGTATCTCTTTCAAGTATTTAATAGGGACACAAAAAGAAAACATTTATACAGTTAGAAAATATTTATATAGCTTGATACTGAAATTGAAAAAGATACACTTGATAAAGACTATGAAAAGATGTGATAGACGTTATAAAAATATATGATAATAAAGGTTTATGGACTGGGGCTGAAAATGCAATGTTATGTTAAAAATGGAAAAATGACAGAATTGTTCATATTCCTAACATGATAAATGTGGAGGGGAATAAAGGTATTGTGAAATATTGGGGGGAACAAAAAACATGTTTTTTTTCTGAGGAAAATGTGATCACTTTATTAGCAACTATTTCAAAACAAAATGTTATTTATGTGGCAAAGTGGGTCATAATGTTAAAAGATGTGATTTAAAATGTTTCAAGTGTGAAAGAAATAAGTAATGGGTGGATGGATTGTAAAGAAATAATAGAGAAATTTAAGGAAGAAGAAGGTAGACAACAACATATAGAACAAGAAGAAGAAATCACCACCAAAAAAAGCCAAAACCAAAAAAGCCACCAAAGAGCACTTTAAAAGTCACTGGTCCCGCCACTGCACTCTCCCTCCTTAAACATCCCCCTACTTCCCATACCTTAATCTACTGTCTGCCCTTAACTCACCCTTCTCACTAGCTCTCTCTAATCTTCCTTGACTTCTCTTTCTACTGTCTTCTAAAATGTATTAAGCAAATTGCCTCAGAGAAACATTCTATTGTAATTGTCTTGCCTTCATGCAACTACATTATGATAAAACTGGGTTTTTGTAACCACTTACCCCAAAAACTATATTCATCTTAGACATATTTTCTTTTTATACATATTGAAATAGTTTTGATATACACCTAATTATTGACACTGTATAACATTGTATTGCTACTTAATGCCTTGTAATAATCCTGTAACATTGTTGTTTAATGCTAATTTATAATGAAAATTATATAATATGTTGGAGCTTTTCTCCCCGGGCCTCCACTGAAAAAGGGTTCTTCAGCTCAGTTAAACAATTCCAGTCAACAAATGTTAAATAAATAAATAAATAAATAAAAAGAAGAAGAAATAGAAATAGTTGAAGGAAAAGTGCAATGTGAACAAACAATGAGGTAAAAAAAAGGAGAGGAAAATGGCTTCCATCAGTACGACTTCACTAAAAACAGCAGGGACAAGACAATTAAACTGGTGCAAATATGGTCAGCTAAGCTACAAAATGCTTTGAAAGGTTAGCTTAATCATCTGCTAACCAGTAAATTTCAAAAAGTGGAGAAAAAAATAAATAAATAAACATGCAGAAACTTACATGTGAAGTGTGAAAGACTTTCCTGATGAAACTCCAGTGCAAAGGGTTGCAAAGAAGAGAAACCATACATTATCAAAAGGAAATACAGGATGGTAAATGAAACAGAAACCATAGGCATACAGACATCTAAATTTAAATTTTCAGCGATAACCACTTCAGAAAAAGAAATTATTTTGAAATGACCAAAAACCACCAGACCACCAGAAGGCTAAAAGGGTACAAACAAACTGAAAATGGACCATTTTCCAGCCTTGGAAGACTTCAAAATGGCACTGCAACCATCACAAACAGTGATTTAACAATTATCAGACCATTGCAGACTGTTCTAAACACAGTAAACCAAATAGTGGACAGACTAGAAAAAACAGAAGCTAAAACTCTTGAAAATGAAATAAAAATCAATCAGATACAAGAAACATCACAATCCAACACTAATACTATTAAAGAATTGCAACAAAAAATCCTAGACCTGGAAACAAGAAGTAGAAGAAATAACAATTTGATACGAAGGATACTCGAAAAGTAAGAACAATCAAAATTTATTGAAGTTTTACACCAAATTATCAGCTGTCTCCTTGATAATCAAGTAAAATCTAACCAGATTACCATTGAGAGAGGACACCATGCACTTAGAGCAGCACAAACACAAGATAAACAGAGACAAGTATACATGAGAGTCCTAAGTTACCAAGAAGCTTTTAAAATTCTAACAGCTGCTAAAAAAAAATCAAAAAAATAAAAATAAAAAAAATGGAATGGGAATAAAATTACTTTTTCCCAGGAGTTACCATATCAAATTAAACAAGATCAATAGAAACTGTTACCATTTTGTGCATTTTTGATCACGAAAAGGATCAAATTCCAAATGAGATTCATCTCTGCCTTAGTATTCCAGAAGAAAGGAACTAAATACTTTGTCAAGTTACCTAAGGAAGTGAAGCAAGCCTTTGTAAACCTTTTTAACAAAATACCCAAATTAATATTGACTGTTAAAGTATTATAGGAAGACTGTATACCAAGTACTAGCAGCTATACTGGAAAATGTGGTAACTAAGATCTGTAAACTAAATAACTGTTCTTTTGGGACCAAATAAGGGTATAAATGCAATGATTCTTGTATTGGAGTTGTGTCTGTGCTGATTTAACATTATTAATGGCCATGAGGTCTCCAGAGTCTTGTTTATACTCAAAAGAGTTTATACAGTGCACTTCCTGCCATTTTTCATAAGGAAGTCCCTGCAAAAGTGCTCTTAAATACCAGAGCTACTTTTTATGAGAAAGAAAGCATTAAAGTTGATCCTTGCTTTCAAATTGCAAATGGCTTTATCATCTATAACATTTGTTTACTGATTTTATAATATAGATAAGAAAACTATCAAGTTAAACTTGAACTTTTGTACTAAAAATTAGCTGTTTTCTTGTTTATAGTTAACCTGTTTAAATTTAAACAATAATTAATAAACATTCCTGATGTTTTTTTGCACACTACAAGTTTACTTTTTATAGTGGGGCTATCCAGCTAGTATTGCAGAGTAATGGGGAAGTTATGCTAGTTTTAATCTGCTTAAAAATGTTTTTATATTAAATATCTGGATGAAAATGTTACGGCATGAAGAACATATGTGGATGCAAGATTTAATGTTTAATTGTATGGTTCTTTATGCATTGTTAACTTACTCTCTTCCTGGCACATTTGGACTGTGGTTAGACAAAAGGATAATAGCAGGAAGAATTGAGTGCAGTGTGTCATTTTTCTTTCCTTTGAATATATGTGATAAAAATAAAACACGTGGTCTGAGGAAAAGCTATTTCACCATTCCCTTTTACTTTTTTAATGGAAGCGTTAATATAGGAAACTGATTCATGGAATGTGAAAGGCATACACATGAAAAGGAGAATAAGCTTATTTTTTTTACTTAGCATTCAAATCAAAGGCTGAACTATTTTTTGTTCAAGAGAATCACATGATGTCAGGTCAATGGACATAAGAGTTGGGTAAAAAATGCATTGGGACTGTAATTGAATCAGGTCCTAAGTCAGATAGTACAAGGGTAGAAATTATCCTCAAAAAATCTTTAAAGGATAACATATTACAGTATAACTCAGATGAAGAAAGGAGATGGTGTTATGGAGTTTAAAAAATATATTTCTCAATAAACCTATTCTATTACTTGAACTTATATGCCTCTTGTACCAAACAACATGAATTTATAATGTCAATTTATAAAAATACTAAGAAAATTCCCTAATTATTATTACATTATTGGGGGAGATTGGAATGCAGTTAATGATTCTTTGTCTGACAAAACAAGTAGAAGCAAAACATACAATATTTATACTTCAATAGCAATATCAGGCTTAAAAAATAGATTTAAATTTATTTGACCCCTTCAATTTTCAGAAGAGAAATGAAGCATCAGAGAAATTTAGATTCACTCACATTGTTATAAAACTCAGGCTATGTTGAACTTCTTGATTTCAGAAATTTTTTGTGATCCAATATTGACTTTCTTATAGAACTATGATTTTTTCTGGACCATTCTAGAATTACACACTGTTAATTGGACCAAATACATTAAATATCAATAGGAGAGGCTATAACTTGACTCTTAACCCTACTTTACCTCAGAAAGAAGATATTGTTAAAGCGATTAAGAAGGTGCTTGATGAGTTTATGAACAACCCTTCTAGTTCCCATATTCCTTTTGATATGATATACAATGGGCTGCTGCTAAGGCCCAGATCAGGGGAATACTTATTAATATCTCACTTTAAAAAAATCTATAGATCAAATGAAAACACACTGAAGGGAAAAACAGTGAACTTGAGGAAAAACTTTATCAAAACTACAGTTCAAACAGAAAAAAAATATGTGATTTCCAGAAAGAACTTTACTTATTATACACAAAACAATTGTCATTCAATGAAATGAAAATGCTAGCTGGATATTCTAAATGGACACATGTTCCATCAAAAATGCTACCAAGAATGACAAATATTAATAAAGCTTTGCCATTAATAACTGAAATCATATACTTACAATTCGAATATCAAAATTACTCAAATTTTTGAACAAATTTATTCTCAAACATATGGTAAGCAAAACTCACAATTTACATGATAAGAAAAAGATCAGTTTTTAAATCAGTTAGATTTTCTTAAGCATAACCAAAGTCAGCAGAACCTCCTTACAGCACTTCTTACCTTATAGGACATCTTATACATAATGAACAATCTTAAGATGGGCAAAGCCTTTCAACCTTATGGCTATATAGCAGTCTTTTATAAAATATTTAGTCACAAAAATCTCAAAAATCCTATTATGTCTGTTTAATTACATAATGCAAATGGGATAACAGACCTATATCTAAACAATTCTAAACAAATATTTATCTCCAAGGAAAATACTGATACTAAAAACCCAATAGACCTTATAAATATAGATATTAAAATATTTGTCTCACTATTGGCAAACAGATTGAAACCATTATTACAAAGTATAATCTCACCTAACCAATTGGGTCTTCTTCAGGTCAAACATACCTGTGACCATACAATAACTCTGGATACACTGATTTTATTATCTAGACAAAATAACAATTTGATATCTGCACTTGCTCTAGATGCTTTCAAAGCCTTTGATAGACTCAACTTAGATTCTTTTTCTTCAACAATGCCATGTTTTGGCCTACCACAAGCTTTTATAAATTTAGTAAAAACTCTATATAAAAATGCACACATAACGTTACATATAAATAAGACTACTTCATCCCTGATAAAAATGTTTAATGGAACAAGACAAGGGTGCCTATTGTCCCCATACTTTAATATATATATATATATATATATATATATATATATATATATATATATATATATATATATATGTGTGTGTGTGTATATATATATATATATATATATATATATATATATATATATATATATATATATATATATATATATGTATAGCCACTCTTTCTTGATATAATCCAAACAACTTTTCACTACATCCCTATAATACATAATATAAAATTTACATTAATGGCTTTTACTGGTTACTTAAACCTTTATTTTATTTTACCTAATACTGATCTACCAAAATTTCAGCACTCCATTGAAACATTTTCAACATTCTATAATTGCAAGCTTAATTTTAATAAATCATCTATTTTTTTCCCTTTAAATCCAAATTATAACTTAATCAATTACTTTCATGAGACTGGAATTAAACTAAATGATGCATTGCAATATTTGGGTGTATTTTTCTGCCATGACCCAGATAAGTTTTATCAAAATAATTTAATGAACCTTTGGACAACTATTGAACAAGACACTCTCAAATGGAACAAATTAAAATTCCCCTTGTTGCCAAAGGTGGCTATTATTAAAAGGAATATACTACCAAGACTGTTGTTCCAAGTTAATGCAAGTTAATCCAAGTAGATTTTCTGATCATTAAGCAATTTGGCTAGAAATTAAAAAAAAAAAGATATATAAAAATAGGTAAAGGCATAAAAAAACTTTATTTATTTATTTATTTTTATTTATTTACATTTGTTTTCCAGAAAATTCCAACTGGACACAGGTCTCTTTTCAGGGAGGCCTGAGGAGAAAAGCTCCACAGAACAATAAATGAGCAGCAGAGTACATGAAGAACAATTTAATATACATACAATAGCAAATAATACATACTGTAGCAAACATTAGCTATACATACAATATGAAAACCAATTAATGAATGTATACAGATGGTCAAACAATTATGGAAAGATCATGTGGGAATGACAAATGTTATAAGAACTGGAAACATGGTGAATAAATTATAAGGATAAATATAAAATATGTTATTTGTAATGGCAAAGCTTAAAAAGAGAAGAAAGAAAGAACAAAATATAAAGAAGAAAGTAGATATGCTTTGGAAGAATTGATAAGCAAGTCTTTAATAGATAGAAACAAATATATGAATTGATCCATAAAAAGATTTAAAAAGCATCTATTCAAACAAAGATATTACTAACAAGAAAAAAATAAGTTGTATTACAATATTTGAGTAGTATAATAAAAAGAAGAATAAAATGGTGATGAGAGTTAAAAAATAAAAAAGTGAAAAGTCAACAAGAAATAATGAATGTGGTGAAAGAGCATATAGAAGAAACATTTAAAAGAACTAAAAAAATGACAGAAGTAGAGTACTAAAAATTGAAGATAATAGGGAATTAGAAAAAAAAAACATAATGATGGACGAATTGAATAATTTATTAAGAGTGGTAAATTTAGAATCAGAACTAAAAAGCTGTAGAAACGTTCCAAAATGTACAAAAACCACACAAAAGCCAGGCAATAATCTGTATGGACTCCAAAGAAAAATTCTCACTCTTCTCCAAATAAGATTTAAGCGCTTTCATTCACTTTTATTAATGTGAACTTCCTCAGAAACGGTTTCTGAGGAAGTTCACGTTAATAAAAGTGAATGAAAGCGCTTAAATCTTATTTGGAGAAGAGTGAGAATTTTTCTTTGGAGTCCATACAGATTATTGCCTGGCTTTTGTGTGGTTTTTGTAAAAATTTAGAATCAGCTGTTGGACTAGATGGGATAGAATATCATATGCATGAAGATATTCTAGATTGGCAAAAGAAAGACTTCTTACAAGTGTTAAGTGAATGGTTGGAAGAAGGCTTTAGAGAAAAGAAATGTGTATTGGAGCTATGACATTTATATGGAAAAAGGAGAAAAGATGATATAAGAAATTGGAGGCCAATAGTACTTAATAATTCAGATTATAAAATATTTATTGTCATAATAGAAATAAGGCTGGAAAAAAGTTAAATAAAATACTGGAGGATATACTATTTGGAAGGAAATGAAAAGGAACTCATGAATTATTAATGATAGCAAGAGAAATTTTACATGATATTACGTATAGGAAAGTAGATGCAAACATTATGGTAACTGATTTAAATAAAGCATTTGATAAGATGCAACACAAAGTATTATACAATATAATGAAAGAATATAATTTAAGTGGAAAAATTAAAAATATTTTTGAGTTACCATATAAGAATAATAAAGTAAAAGTGTTAGTGAATGGATGGTTAAGTCAAGAAATACATGTAAAGAGTGGCATAAGGTAAGGGTGTCTTGAGAGCAATGTTTTACTTCCATTAGTTATGAATACAGTAGTTGGAAAAATCAACATGTCTCTGAAGATGGCAGCATATAGGACTTTAGAAGGTATCATACCAGTCATGTTCACATATGGAAATGACATAGTATCTGGACTGTTGAAGACTATAAGTATGAGTATAAATAGATAGAAGAGTAGAGGTATAGAGGAAGAAGGCAATATAGAAGATATCCAATTTAATATGAAAGAGATAACATCATTGCTTATAACATTCATATATGACATGGTAAAAATAGGGCAATGGGAAGATATAATAAAAAATAAGGATTAGATACTTGTTTTGCAGAACATGTAAGCTATCATATAAGATGAAGGTATATTTAATAAACTCTGTTTTATTAGGAAAAATGGCATGTTTTGCAAATGTTTATATGATTCATAGAAAATATGAGAAAGAACTCTTGACAATTGTATTCTCATTGATATGAGTGTCCAGGCTGAACCCAGTGAAAAGAAAAATATTAAATGTCAAAGAGCAGAAGTACAATTGGGTATGATAAATCTGATGGTGTATGCAGCATTGTTAAATTTGTATAAATTATTAAAGTGGATGAAAGAGGGAAATAATTCAATAATAAGTGGATAGTGTCAAAAACATATAAAACAATATAGTGTCTGGTGGACATATTTAAAAGACAAAGGAAATGAATGGAGAAATAAAAGAAAATCAAGTGAAAATAATACTATGCAAATTAAGGTTAAGAGAAAAAGGAAAATATGTTGTATGCATATAATGACTGAGTATTATTGTACATATACATGGCAGAAAATGGAGGAAAGAAAGATAAAGGCATTAAAAATCAGAAGAGAATGGTATAAAACTATGTAGAATGCAGATATTGTTATGTAGATTATCCATAAAATTACCAGTAAATATGAACAAGTCATACAAAAACATAGAAGAAAAAATATGTAATCATTGGGGTGAAGTTGAGACAACAGAATATTTTTAATGTATAAGGGTAAAGAATAATGGGAAAAGTTACTTGAAGAAAACTACCTGCATAATCTTAAAAAAATACAAAATATAGATATAAATGTTGGAAATTGGTTATTATGAAAATAAAAGAACGGAATTTGTAAATACAATAGGACTACACGGAATGAAATAATGGAGATAAAATTTGATGGAAAGTGGATATTAGCAGAAATATTGAAAAAATAAAATTTTTATGGGAAAAATAGTGAGGTCATAAAGTGAATGTGTTTGTAAAAAATGAAAATGTGGATAGTAAGCAAGGCAAAGATATTTATAGAAGAGTGTAAATAATTGTAAATAGTGTATAATATGTGAATAATGCAAATAATATAAATGTTGCAAATATTGCTATCATTATAGGTTCATAGGTTCATAGGTGTGTACTAGGCTAATGGCCCTGAAGCAGCCTTTATAAGCCCACCCCATAGGATTACCCTGGCATTGTACCACCTGACCTTAGTTTCCAGTGCCTCTGTCGAGTAAAGCCACTGGAGTGATCCTCGGGTATATTTTCTATTTCCCAGCTACTCATCAAGATTTCTCTTGAAGAGAGTCAGTGAGGTGCTCTACTTGACATGTATGTGAATTCTATACCATAGCATGGGCAGGCTCTGGGTTATGAACCTGTCCCTCCAGCATGTTCTATTGATTGTGGATGCAAAACCCTTAGTAATGAGATGTGCCACATAGAAGAACTTTCTGACCACAGTGGCAATGTGGTGGTCAATGGAGAGGTTGCTGTCAACCTGTGTTTCCATATCTCTTGTGATGCCTTCTGTGTTCAGTGGACTGCCATCAATGTGGTAATTTATGGGAACCGTGTTTTTCCCAAAGAGGATGATGACACATTTTTTGGCATTGAGCTTAAGGCCATGGTTCTGACACCAGTTGTTGGTCTCAGTGAGGCCTTACTGTAAGATGTCAACATCACTTGGGCAGTTAGTTTATGTATAATAAAGTACCCCTACTCTTTTTGATAGGAATCATGGGACCTTTTACATCATCCTGAGCTGATGATGCAAATATTGTAATCATTATGTAATTTGAGATCCTCGCACAAAACCAGACAGGGGCACAATACAGGACCACCAGAAGACTGCGCCCCAACATCTCATTCCCCACAATCCCAATCCCCTCTGGCTATCAACACTCCACAGAAGCCTTTGACATCACAGGATAGGACAGGAACATAAGCCACAGTGGCAACCAGAACAGATAGAGAGTTCTACAGGATGAATTACAGAACTACCAAGACAACCAGGACCACAGACAATCCAGCTACCAGTGACAGCAGCACCTTCACAGAGACCAGTTTCTTCAGGAAGACCAATATCGACAGCACAGACATCAACCACCACACCAATACCAAAGCCAACACCAGTACCAGAACAAGAACAACGACCACCACCAGAGCCCCAGAGCTTGTCCCTCTTACCAGGTTCCCCCATACCACAGCCACAATGAGGAATACTACTACAACCCACCAAGATTCCAGAAAGCAGAGGAGAAATTCCGGAGGTCTCATACTCTATCCATAAACTCCCAGGGAGACAGGAGAACCAAACAGTGGACAGGGGTAAGGGAAATACAATACCTGGGCAATCCCGACTGGAGCCCCGACTACAACCCAGGTCCAAGGCTCAGACGGAGGAACCAGCCACAATAACAGGTACAATAACAACAATAACAGGTGCCACAGTAACAGGGGCTCCACTTATCTGGAACTACTCTGTTAAAGCACTTACTGAAGAGAAAAAAATTATGTTGTCCAAAGGACTTACTTTTCTACCAAGCTGCAGAAGTGAGGTTATTCAGGTACTGATAGACCTTAAAATGTTTGTGAGGAAACTCAACTTAAGGGTACAGTTTCATGGCAAAAGTAATGACATTGAAAATAAGCCTATTGAAACTATAAAAAGGCCTTGCAGTTATTGTCCACCACTACATCAAACACTAGCTGCTTTCGAAGTGAAATGTGAAATGGATATCAGGAAACTGTTTAAAAAACCTCCTAAGAAAAAACTTTATAACTTAACACAGCGTGAAAGAAAAGCATTGCTTGAACTAGGCAATGATAAATCCAGGTGTGTAATGAAAGCAGACAAGGGAGGAGGTATACTTGTGACTGATACCACTAGCTACAACCAAAAGATAGAGAACATGCTAGAGGATAACATATTTTATGAGTTATTTACCATAGATGACTTAAAAAAGCATATGATTTATGGAACACTAATCTCACCACATTATGGGAAGAAACACTTATCACTGAAAATCTTTATAATTATTTATGGAGCCCATGCCCACGTTTACCTTACTTTTTTGGAATACCAAAACCACACAAGAGCAGAGAAGACCCACCTTATAGACTGGTGGTAGTAAGTGGAGGTTCCCTTACTGAAGCCACAGCCATTTACCTTGATCACTTGCTGAAACCTCTAGCAGAAAAGAGTAAGTCATACATAAGAGATTCAATGGATTTTTTGAGGAAAATAAAAAACATTACAGTGGAAGCTGACAGTATTTTATTAACTATTGATGTGGAATCTTTGTACAAAGTGCTCCCTCACAATTACTGTATAACAGCAGCTATGGAGTCTTTTAAGAAACATAATCAGGGTACACAGGCACAACTGCAAAAGTTAAGCAAGCTCATTAATCTTGTACTGGACTTCAATGTCTTTACTTTCAATAGCAAACACTACAAAAAAACTGGTATAACAATGGGACTGCCATGGCTCCCAGCATAACTAACATAGCCCTGGGCAAATGGGAGGAGGACTTTGTGTTAAACAACACAGACTACATGCAGCATATCACATGCTATTTACATTTTATTGATGACATCTTTATTGTGTGGGAAGGTGACACTTTTCAGCTTGGAGATTTTATCACTTACCTCAATCAAACAACCCCCTTCCTTAAGTTTACCTCTTCCCATAGCTGTACTTCAACCACTTTCTTAGATATGCAGATTTCCAAAGACACCAACAATAACAGAATCACCGCTGATCTATTCAGCAAACCAACAAGGGTTAACTTATTACTCCACAGTAAAAGCCTACATCCTACAAAAAAACAGCATAATGTAATGAAGTCCCAAGGCTATACATTAGCTAGAATTACCACAGAGATGGAACCATTTTTGAGAAACCTGAACAACTTAGAGAATGACTTTCTAGTGAGAGGCTATGAAAGTCAGATGTTAAAAAACATCCTGGAACCCATTATAGAACTGAAAAGGACTGAAGCATCTTCACTCAACCTCCCCAGTAGAAAAATGTTAAGTAATTCCACAGAGAATAACAAATGCAAAAATAGCTGCATCCTGACATACACTTTGGATTATCACTGTATCAAAAATATTATTGAAGAAAACTGGGACATTGTCACAGGAAACCCTTTTCTGATTAATATCTTAGGTGAAGCACCATCATTTGTTTACAGGAAGGCCAGGAACATTAGAAGTTTTGTTGAATTTAAACCTAGACCATATGAGAAAAGCACTAAAAGATGTGAAACTAATTGTACATTTTGTATATTTACAGAAAGGTGATAGTTTTTATTGCCCTTATTTAAAGAAAATCATTAAAACCAGTGCAGGGGGTGACTGTAACACTACAAAAGTAATTTACAGGGCACAGTGCAATGAATGTGATGCATTCTATGTGGGCAAGCCTGTAAATAAACTCAAGTGTAGGATTTCATGTCATCTGTCAGAAATCTGCTCTGGATGTAAAAATAATGCACTAGCCAAACACCTTTCTCTTCATAAAAGACACACAGGTTTTAAGTTCCAGATTCTGGATCGCATAGACATGGAAGGAGACATCCCAAATATTCTGGAGAAACATTAACTCATGTGGCAATTAAAGCTGAACTCTTTTTGGAAGCCTGGACTAAACTAATACTGTTCAATTAAAAGTGCACTGGAACTTAGAAAATTGCCACATTGTTTACATGACTAATTTATTTTATTTTATTTTATTTTATTCTACCAGTTGGTTTTAAATACCATTTTAAATCAGTTGTAATTTAAGTATTTATTTTGTTTCCATCGTCATACATACATTTTTTCTTATTTTTATTATTTTCTGGTTCTTTTTCCCACTTTATTTAAAATGATGTGTAATAACAATATCAACTAATTATACAATTATATATATTTTTATAGATTGTTTTTAGGGTTCTTGTACACAGACCTGAAGAAGTCTAGAAGGATGAAAAGATCTTTGTTAACAATAGGTTATGAAAATAGAAACTGATTTTTACATGCAAAATGTATATGTATATATTTATATATATATTTTTGATTGCCAAATGAACTAAGGTTGATAAATTTCCAGCCATGTAGTATATTGTCTTGGATAAAATCACAGACTTAATAATCTACTTAATAATCTGGTTAAATAAGAGGCACCACATCATTATAAATTTTATTTAAAGTACATAAGGGTTATATATTATTATGACAGCTACTAAGTAGGGCAGGACGAGCACGAATGTCACACTGATGGGGGAAGGGATGTGAATTTAACATGTGTACCAATAACACTTTGTTTTACAGCACAATAAACCACTCCCATGCCTGATAAAAAGTATTTATATATTTAGAAAGCTTGTGAGGAAATTACTCTATTTTTGTTTTACTTGGATTCCTTGTCTGTGTACTTAAGAAAGGATTTTCAAGTGGAAACAGACTGCCTGCCTTGCTTGGATTACCTTTGAATACTTAGTAATGCTGTACAATTATATATTTTCTATTATTATTTTTTGTTTTGGTTTTGTTTTGACTTAAGACAAATTTAAGTTTGCTACTTCTACTACTATTGTCTGATCTGATTAATATACAGTGATTAACTAGAATATATGGACTGAAAATCTTCCACACAGAGACATTTCTTACACTGTACCTTTAATTGTAGTTTGACTTAGGAATGGGGTCCATTCCCATCATGGTATTAGAAACCCAAAAGACTTGGAGAAATTAAAAAGGAGAAAAACCTAAACCCTATATACATTTTGCAGCAGTGATAATGAATTTAGTTAAAACAAAATAGACAGAAATGAAAGTGATATAGAAAATAGTTGATTATTAGGTGCTGGGGATAAAAAGATACATTTTTTGCTGGTAACAACTACTATACCAGAAAAAGTTGTAATGAAATGTTTGGATGTTAAATGAAGTTACAAATGATAATTAGATTTGTCTCAGTTGTTAAAGGATTTTGTAGCAGGTGAATGCAGCTATTTTCTATAAAAAGGTTATTAGATTTTCTCTGAATTTGCTGTAAACAGATATGTTGCTGGTGTCAGTACTGCAAACATCACATAATCATGATTAAGAATAGAAAAAAAAACATGGAATATCAATGAGAATAGGTTAGTAAATCTGAGAAGAACTGTGGCATTAATGGCATAGTGTGGCTAACTAAAGTGATTGATTCACAAGTATTTTATGTGCAAGGCAGGGGTATCATTGGTCTGGCATCTGTTTTACTTGCAGACAATTAGCACATTGAAGAATGGTACAGTGCTATTTGTTTTTGAAAGAACGTAAGATGAATCTTCCAGTTTTGTTGGAGAGAGAGTTCTAAGTTCTCAGAGGTGCTCAGTGAGGACATCCATGAAGACTAATAGGGTGTTTTCTAGTTGGAGATGAAGAATATTATTTAAAATTCTGTTTCTTATTTGGGGTGAGAAATTGTGATATTTTGTGGCACCTAAAAAGGGTGGCAGTCATTCTGGCTTTTAGGATAGTGAAGTATTCTAACATATTTAGTGGAATCAAGTGTGACAACCATATACCTGACAGCTAAGACACTCTATGGATTAATTTTATAAAATAGAGGGATGGAGAAAGAGATGGCAATTTATGTAGTTTTTGAGGAGTGCTGACAGTGCGACACTGGTCTTTTTGGCATTGTGAAACAACCGTGAGAATAGGATTTGGAGAACTAGTTTGGGTTTTAGTATTATTGTATTATAGTTGGATGTCTTATAGAAGACTAATATCAAGGATAATGATTGTGGTTTTCAGCTCAGTAGGTTGTCTGTTAGCAAACAAACTCAATGTATAAGACTGAACCTGAAACTTGGGAAACCACAGTAGTGTCTTTTTGTGGAGATGATATGGTATTATACTGTAAAGTTTCTATTTAAAACATAGCTTTTTAACCAATCTAGGTTAGAATATCCAAATCTTGACCATTAAGGTGCATTAACTAGTTGTGAATGGTCAAAGGCCTTAGATAAATCAATAAACAGGGCATCTGTTCATTGTCGTTTGAAAATACCACTCACTGACATTAACGGTACACCATTCTGGGTAATACAATGTAGAAGGAAACAGTTTATACAGTGGAACTTTTGAGCCAAGTGGATATTTATTCTAAGCTTGGAAACATTTGACTATAATTAATGTTAACTGAATCTTAGCAAAAGAAAGGAGCTTTTTTTTTTTCTAAATGTAGAATTTATTGGCTATAGACAGTGCTAAGAAGTTTTTAGAGTCACTACAAAAGAAAAAAAAGGTTGGGAAGTACACTGAATAATTTATTGTAAGAAGCAAGGGTTAGTACACTAATTAATTTATTCTTAATATCTCTTAGGCATAAGATTATTAACAGGAAGTGAACTCTGAGTAAAAACAAATTCTTGATTAAGACCCTAGTTAAACTGGTAGGCTTGACTCTACATACAGGTGGTTTTAAGATTATTCCTACTCTGAATAAGTGGGACTTTATTGTGCATGGAACTGTAATAGCCATACAATTAAGGGAACAGTGCTACATAGTGTAAAGATTGATCAAAGTATGTGCATCTACATAACTTACTGCTTTCAAAAAAGCTATTGGTAAGATAATTTCAAGACACCACAGAGACACTGCAAAATTTAACCTCAAACTGTTTTAGTGATAGAAGATCATTTCAAGTTTCATGCCAAAAATCAAAGAAGGAATCAAAGCATATCAAACTATCTTTCAGAAATGCATACATCACATGATCACTGTCAGTATCAAGTGGCTTGGTTTATAAATGGAGTCTCGAGTGCAGTATGTATTATCTATGTGTGCATTTATGTTACTTACAAGAACAAATACCCGTTTCTGTAAAGGTGGCGGTGGTGGCATTTCCATCAATTAGTGCTTACAGTAAAATGCTTTCTAGGAAAACCTTCCCCAGGATTCATGAAGCTTGCTCCATGTGCCGGAGTAGCATTGGTGATCTAGCACCAAATATGGCCGTCGAGCGATTCAGGTAAGAGCTGTCTCCACGTGCACTAACAGCGTATGCCAGAGCTGTGCAGCTCCCGGTGCATGTATGCCAATTACCCCATGTGCAGCAGTGTAGCATGCAAATGAAGGTATATAGTGATTCATGAAGTTGTTCAGGTGTAGCGTAAGCATGTAGAAATGTAAACCAAAAAAGACTGTTTACATTTTGTCAAACAAAATCGGAGCCATGAAAGCAGACCTAACTTACGTATTATAATGTTAATATATGCCAATGGCTAAATATATAGCCAATGGCATAAAACAACATGCACAACATATAAAAAATAACATTTAATGTCATGGCCACACCAACGCAAAGTAAAACCGCAGTGCATCGGAGAGCAAACAGGATCACAAGGAAAATATATTTAAATGTCATAAAACTGTAATGTAACACAATTCATGATAGCCCCATAATAGTCAATGGCATGCATGCTGCACCACAACCATGACACAAGGGTTGCTAAGCATCTGTGACAGTGTTCCATGCGGTAACTAGGAATTAGCAGTCAATGCCATGCAAATGAGTCAAGTAATACTGAATTGCAAATGCCCCGCTGGCGTAAGGATGTACCACATGGTGTAGCATTACAACACCGAGGAGTGGCCTGGAGGTAAACATGACATCAAGAGAGGGGCGTGCCACCATAGCTGTAAGCACATTGGATCATTGCTAATCCATGTTGCATGTTGCTAAGCAAAGTCGCAGGATAGGGGTGTGGAAGTAGCCATAGCTTTGCTTAGCTGAATGCACACAAGGTAACTGAAAGTTCATGTGAACGTGGATGAAAACGCACACAAAACCCAGTAAACGGTTGTGTGCAGCGCGCACCACAGCTGAAACAGGAAGGATATGGGAAGACAATAAGGAAATGATGCAGCATGGTAATTGGAGTACAAATGAGTAATTAACACCTAGAAATTCATAGTGGGCCATAGGCAACAGCTAATAAGGCTGCTAGCAGCTACCTGCAGAACAGGAAAGGGGAGGAGCCATACAGCAAAGAAAAGAGAACTGTCACAGCAGAACAAAGCAAACTTGCAGTAGATCAGCTACATAACACATTTCCCAATGCAATCCTGGGTTGTGGAAGCACAAAACAAGAAAGGTGGCAGCTGGATGCATGCCTGACAATGGGAGGTAAATCAGGTTGGAAACAGAAGTAAAGGGCAATAGATGAATCACGGCAGACAAGCGTAAGTCAACACCAAAGGCTCTACAATAGCAGTATCTGCTGTAAAACCAATAATTAAGATACCCTGCAGCTAGAATAGCACAAACACATCCAATTACACCAGCATCATCCATTGCACAATAGTATATGGTGTGAAAGCCCCACACACTTGTGTATTCCCAGACACTCTGCACCATCGGTGTATACAAATGGGGAACTTTTAATATGTATATGTTAGGGGCTGCCATAGCTTTGATTCACCAGCATGTGTTGGAGACTGATGGTGGTGTGGAGGATGATGCTGACAACAATCTCAGGCACCGGAGGAGGAGATGAGTGTTCAGACCCAGGGTAACCTACCAGGGGCTACATGTCTGGAGATAGTAAAGCATTACAGGGTGGACAGGGACATCATACAGAAACTTGTTGAGCTGTGTCAGCCATGCCTAAGAGCCAGAAGTAACAGAGGGTAACCCATCCCAGTGGACACAAAGGCATGTATAAACTTGAGAATACTAGCCACAGGCACCTTCCAAAGGCCAACTGTAGATATCATGGGGATCTCACAGGCATCAGCATCTAGGGTACTCCATTTCCTGGATGCCATGTTACCACATGCCAATGAGCACATAGACTTCCTCCAAATGCAGGAGGAGTTGGCCAGCAATATCCGTCTCTTCCACTGTGTGGCAAACTACCCAGAGGTACTGGGTGCAATAGACTATACGCACATACACATCAAGTCACCACCCGGTGAGCAGGGTAGGCACTACATAAACCGCAAGGGATTCCCCTCCATCAACTGCCAGGTCATGTGTAATGCCCAGGGCATTATCATGGATGTGTGTGCTGGCAGCCCTGGAAACTATCACGACTCCCATATCTGGCATGCCTGACAGCTGTATCAGGTATTTTACATCCCATATGGCCACCTGGTGGGGGATGCTGGCTATGCACTGGAACCGTGGATGATGAGTCCCATCAGAAATGCACACACAGCCATGCAAGAACGCCATAATGAGGCACACACAGAAACAAGAATAATCATAGAGTGTGGATAGGTTAACAACATCTATATAACCATGGAGGTACATATAAATGGGATACCTACCACATACTGACTGCTTTGCATACTGATGTGCATAATCCCGAGGCTTAAGGTCAGAAAGAACACAGTACCGAAACACCAGATGCATGAAATGTAATCTCATGATGTTAATGGACAGTTAGTCAGTGCTTTTGGTGTTGCGGTTTAGGTAGGTTACTGTGTGTACATGTGTTTCTTAGGGCTGTAGTGTGTGTAAGTGTGTGTTCTTTGTGTGGTGTGTGTTCTTGGGGGACTGTAATGTGTGGTTGTGGGTTATCTTTGTGCGTCTGTTTGCGTGACCTAGGATGTAGAATATTAAAGTAGGGGGTGGTGTGGGGGGCTCAGACACCTACATGGGGGGTGTAGGGGGGCTTGGCCACCTGCTCATATGTAGTGTAGGATGGTTTATTTGGATTTGTTGGGTAGCAGTGTGTCTGTGTGTGCATGTGTGTGTTCCATGTTCATGTTATCTTCGCGTGTTACTGTCGATGTCGGTAATGTGGGGTATGGAAGTCTGGTCCCGGTACTGTGTGCAGTGGAACACTGTGGTTTCAGCATTCCATAGGTCTCCCATATACAGCCGTTGAAGTGTTCATATATGTCTATAACATAGACCATAGCAATCACACATTCCGCCACTACCAACCTTTATGAACAAAGGATATGGAGAGTATATGCCTATACACTATTACAAATATGTGCTATGGACATGAGCCATTGATAGTGTTACCACCTGTCTCACTTTGTGAGGGACACTCCCTCTTTGGGCGGTTGTGTCCTGACCAAATATATTAAAAGTGGCAAATGTCCTGGGATTGTAGGACATAATTATGTCCCATATGTACTGTAATAGTTGCATACAATAGTTATTTCTGTATCTAAAATACCTACATGTTACAGGAAACAGGATAAGCAACTAAACTTCTACAAGAATAAGCTTATAATTAGGCAAGAAAGGAAAGTTATATCCCTTGTACTGACCGTGGGTTTGTGACGGCCTGTAAAATCAGATGTGTGTCCCGAAAAGGTCCCACTATGGCCATATGAAAAGGTGGCAACCCTAGCCAAAGAGGGTCAGTCACCAACACAACTATGATGACTGCAAATACCTATGACAGAAATACACAGCTATCATGTAGCAACATGTTATTACATTCAGATGTATTACCGAAGGGATTCAAGAACTAACATCACCTGCATGCTATACAGGAACCACATAACAGTGCCTTAATGAATCAGCCTGCAATTACCATTGTATTAGTTCACAAAAGGATAGGTGTTCAAATAGGGATGGAACCCTCACGCACATAGTGATTATGTATAAAAGGAGTTGCTACACACCTGCATCTGCTAAGCACACCCACCAGCATCACCCCCACACCCAAACATATTACAATACAAACTGTAATAACATCACAAATCATTCACACACACTGTACGACATCTGCAAAAGCCTTAACATACCTTGTCAGAGACACACTAACATGGCCCTATGTGAAATAGCTGCTGTTATACAATGGAACAGCTGCTGATGTAATGGGGTTTGTTTGCACTAATCCCGTTTCAGAGGGTTGTGTGTACACCGGGATGTGTTAGTAATTAGTGAGTAACAGCACAGTATGCTACACTTGTACACCAAATCGAGGATGTCTGGTGAGCACACTGTACACCACATAACAGTTCATGCATAGCCATATGGCCTTGAGCAGGCCAAACATCCTTGCCAGACTTAAACATCTGCAGAAGTATCAGGTACAAACAAACCCTGCATAAGTAGCACTGTTCCGAAATATAACAGCTGTACTTACATGTAGAACTAAATCATCTAGCCATTACACACAGTCTACGGGAGTCATGAAGCTAATATACCTCCGTGTGTCTCCATATAGCTGTTGAAATATATCGCAATAACACATCTAGGCCATCTCCCTTGACAGTAAGGCAAATGGACAACGCCCAAAAGAAGTACTCACTTATACACCACTGTTGACATGGTATCAGCTAATGGAGTAGCTGCACAGCTGATGTGCATCCAATTAACTACTTTGGAACAGCAATTGGTGGACAGGGAACCACATGTTACCAATATGTAACTAGAAAAGGATGTGTTATCACACATTCAAACCATCCGTATATACCAGCGGAGCATTACAAAGAACATTGAAGCACAAACCAAAAAGGATTGAATCAACAGTTAATGACACCTCGGATTACTAATAAGGTATGTAGAAGAGTCAGTATGTCTGTGTATGTAGTACTATTATGTAGTATTTAAAGTGCACGTAGTCCATATAGTGGAAACAGTTATCGTGTAGTGATGTATTGTTGAGCATAGTAACGCTTGCAGTATTTGTGTGTACTGCTGTAGGTCACAAGGCAAACACCGCATACACCACAAGGGATGCTATATAAGGGCTTTGAACAGAAATACTACTCACCAGCCGATGTCAGTGGCAGGGCTGGACCAACAAGTATGTGCTATAACAGGGGATAGTATATGTTGATATATTTTAACTGTAGCCATATGTGTGGGTGTATTACAGAGAATAACATGTGGAAGGTTGGGCCACTAGGCAAGTATGATTTGCATTGTGGGATATTGTGCCAGTAACTGTGTAATGTACAGTATTGTAGGCAGTTATGTATTACAAGCTGCATAGCATTACTGTAATGTTAGGCAAACATTAGTTATGTCAATTGGCATTTACAATGCGCAATAACAGGATGCATATGTCTTTTAGTGAGCCGACAGTTTATCAGCATGACATCAAAGTAAAATGGAAGAGCTATTTAACTATCCAGGAACATAAGACATGTAATATGTGCAAAGGTAGGTACTATGCTGTCTTACCAAGGGTATCTGTAAGCCTAGCTAGTGTGTGTTGGCTTTTGCCACCCCATAGGTTAGTTTCCTGTGCCTCTGAATGGCAGAGCCAATAGATCCCTGTACCTCTGTCCAGCAGAGCCACTGCAGTGATCCCCAGAGTACATGTCTGTCTCCCATCCACACATCAAGGTTTCCCTTGAAGAGTGCTCATGAGGGGCCCTGCCTGATGTACATTGGAATCATGTTCCAAAGCATAGGGAGTGTCCGGGTCAGGAATCTATACATCCAGCACGTCCTACTCATCATTGTGGTTAGGTGTATATCCCTAGAGCATGTGGCTCTCAGGGGCTTCTGTTTAGGTGGAGCTTATCCTGCAATACAGGGTTGGACATGGGCCTTGTATGTTAAGCAGAGATCACCTGTGAGTATGTGGTATGCAACTGAGTACAGCTGGTGTTTTGTAGGTTGGGCTGCATAGGTCATCTGTTTGAGGTCAGTAATCCTCTTGGTGTGGTACTGGTATGGTCTTCCAAGCTGTTGCAGTTGTCTTGTAAGGTATATCCCAAATGGGGTACTGTATCCTTTAATGGGTCTAATATGACATGTGTAGAGTCACAATGGCCCCTCTGATTTGGATGCAAACCCATTAGAGATTGGGGGGCCATGTTGAAGAATATTCTAACCACCTTGTCATTATGGGTATCGAAGGAGAGATTGCTATCTAGTGGGGTTCACGGATCCCGTATTACCTTTTCTGTATGTAGGGGACTAGCACCTATGTGGTAGTCCGCAGGTAATTAGTTATATCCAAAGGGGATGACTATGCACTTTTAGGCATGCAGCTTGACGCCATGATAGTAACACCAGGTATCCGTCTCAGTGCGACCCTTCCAGAGGGTGTCTGTAACAGCTGGGGAAACAATTATGTCCCCTAGTTTGCAGTCATCTCCAAACCTTTTCAGCCAAAGCCCTCCTGTGCTTGTCTGTACATCAGAGACATATATACCAAACATGAGGGGTCCTAGGACTGAGCCTTGGGGGATGCCAGTTGTAACTGGTATACAGTCGGACCTAGGGTATGCAACTCCCACTGTGTGGGTTCTGTCCGTCAGCCACTTTGCAAACCATCACATGACAAAGGAGTTAATGTTCACGTGGATGGGTATGTTGATAAAACCAGAAAGAGGAATTGTGTTGAAAGCCTATGAGAGATCTAGGTAGGCTGTGTGGACCTCCTTATCCTCATCTAATGCCTTGGTAACTGTCTCTAAGAAGTCCACCAGGTTTAGGAGGCATGGTACAGCCTTAACAATGCCAAACAGGGAGGGGTCAAAGGTTGGGCGGTACCCAATGTCTCTGTGACAGTGATCCATGATGTGCATCATAGCCTTGCAGACCAAGCTAGTCAGGCCTATAGGGAAATAGGTCCCGTGGTCCATTGTGGCGCCACCTTTGTGGAGTGGGATAACTGTTGCTGTGCACCATTCAGGGGGCACTATGCCTGATGTGAGGCTATTAATGAACATGGTGCATAGGTGGGGAGACAGTACGATCTGAATTTCATGTAAAATGCAGCTTGGGATGTTGTCCGATCCCATGGATGCTGTGATATTGCCTTTAGAGTGCGCAGCTTTGAGCGGGATCTGCCAGGATGTTGCCAATATCAATTGTTTCTGTAATGTTCATGCCTTTGTACTGTAACTCAGAGCAGATCTGGTTGTTGACATCGAGATATGTGACATAGCTATAGAATGCTTTGTGGTTGTTGTTGGTATTAGTTGTGTTATAGTTTTCGTAGCTAGCTTTGGAGGATCTTATAAGGGATCTCACCTTCTTACTGAGGCTGGCCAGGGATCTCCTCCATGCATGGTATTGTACTCTTGTTTGCAACAGTGTCTTCCTCCTGTAGTACAATATGCTTATGGCAGGGGACCACCAGATTGGTTTAGTTAATTAGGAGTATAGTGTCCTGGTTCTGTTTGGGATAGCACAAGCCATGCACTCCTGTAAGTGCTTATAGAGTGCATTTGTGTAGGATTCAGCCGTTGTAACAGTACTGTCCATCTGCATGGGTGTCATGACGTCCACCATGTCTGTCTTAAGAAGCATGTAGTTGGCCTTGTAGACATATTATACTGTGGTTCCCTTAATGCGGGGTAGGTGCGGAATGTGGATATCAACGGTGTTCAGCACATGGTCTGATCGGACCAATGAAGAGTTGGCTTCACGTGTGGAGCACCGGTCACTCATGTTGGTAATGACTAGGTCTAGGATATTGTTGCCCCTGGTGGGTGTGTGGATATGTTGAGTCAGGACATTGGTGTTTATGAATTCCAGAAAGCATTGAGCTAATGTGTTGGTACAAGAGTAGTTTACCCAGTTAATGGTGGGGTAGATTCAGTGAGACTTATGTGATGAGTGTGGTGTTGTGCGACTGTGTACCTTCTCCACATGGCAGTCAGGGTCAGGCTTGGTTGGACAGACCTTTTCCTCCAGTTTGGCTAGATGAGTGCATTTCTCACAGGTTGTAGTGTTGGGTGGTAGGTGGAGAGGCTTGTCTGCGTACATGAGGCAATGTGTACATTGCCTCAAGATGTCCTGATTCATCAGATAGACAGGTGAGAACACTGGCAGTTGACTCTTGGACATGCCTGAATATAGAACTACATTCACCTAGATAAGTGAGGAAAGTCAGTACAAGAGCTACATTACTCTATGCAAGTGAGAAAAGTATATATAAAACCTGTTCACCTTTACCTGTAGGAAATGAGGAAGAGTAGTGTTTACAAGTCCTGAACAAGTGTTTAGCATGAATAAGCAATCCAGATAGAGTCTTGGATACTATAAACACATGGCCCCCTCCCCCCAACAGGTACACAAGCATATATCCATGTACACCACAGGGACCCTGTACCCATAACTATGCAGGTACAAGCTGCACTCAGTCTGCATGGGACCTGCCCACATCACAGGTTGTATCATACACATATGGCAAAACAAGATGCTCTCCACGTACACATCATGTAAAACATAGCTCCATGTCAGGTTGTGAACACACTGAATGGTACACACCAAAAGGTATCACAACCCACAAAGGGGGAGACACCACTGATAATGGAAAGTACTTTACTACTACCCTGCTTGAGTCTGGTCTGCAAGGCCATGAACCTTGATCACTTAAGTGATGTCAGCAGTACAGATGTAGATGACAGTATGGTTGATGTCACACTGCATATCATAACCTTGCCAGGTCATAGGACATCATCACCCATACTGTGTACCACCTACACTCGGTATACTAGATGTACATTTCTATGTCATAGGAGTGTTTTGTAACAGGACTGCTGGCAGAACCAACACTACAGAAGGTGTCTGAATAATACGTGATCATCACAACCGTGGCAGATACAGTATGTCAGGGTTAATGAATTTTATTCCCCCTCATTGTAGTCCATACCTCACAGACAAACAGAAGGCATCTGCCTATTGACGTATGCGAATGACTATGACCTAGGAGCAATGGCTCGCATTGTCATCCCTATGTTAATAACCCTGTACCCATGAACTACCACCTAGGCAGCGGTCAACATAATGGACACTTGTGTGTGTGGGACACAGCTGGGCAGTTGTCTTTCCTGTGATAGCTATGTCACCACACCTGTCAGGTAGTCATATGTGGCAACCCTAATAATGATAGGGTCCCATTCATGAATATAGAGATTATTGTCCAGCCATACAGAACACTTAAGTGACCCATATCAGATCACATATTTCCTTTAAGGGGTATTGGCCATGTGCAGATGGCCTACACCAGCCTTCCCATTCCCCATATCCACTATGTAGCATGATACATACCCTGAATAAATCCATGTCCAACCCAGTGATGTTCGGCATGCTACACGTACTCATCCTGATCTCAAACACATACTTCATGGACATCCACCTACCACATGCTGGACAGATCCTTGTCCCATACACTTGACATAGTCCAGCCATACTAAGCATTTCTGTCCATCAAAGCTGCACATCGCTCCCCTCACAGACATGGTGTGATGACCTCATGGTAATGCATGGTATATGCATCATTAACCCTGTGGATCAGTAATGTGGCACTGCTCCACCTGGCTTCACAGACCCGCCTGTTGGCTACTGCCAGGTAACCTTTCATCCTACATTCATACATGGCTCATGGCATATAGCCCACTAGTTGACTTTGACTGTACATGCTATAGTTGATATCCATCCCTGCAAATATCATCTGGCTAGCCAGTGTCCCATGTGTATCACATGTGCAACACAGGTGATACATGGCAGGATGTTGAATTGCTGTACAGTGCCATGTAGATGTATATGGCAGAACACATACATGTAAAACCTTATGTGAGCATATCTGCAGGGTCACAGGTCATGTCTGTTAAGGCAGTGTAAGTCCTTATATGTGACATATACACAGCATCAAGGTCAACTGCATTAATGTGGACACATCCAGCCATGTGATGATAGGTAGGAACACCAGTACAGGCAAACAGACATGCCCACATCAAGACAGCAACCACATGGAGTATGAGCAATGTACTCAGGTGACATACACACATATATGGTAATAATATCCACTCAACATTGAGTGTCACATGTATGTGACACAAACATGTCAATGTCATGTAGGTTTGCAAATACAACAATTTAAACAGAATAAATGTGACACACATGTATGTTCAGCTGTAGCTCTGCATGTCTCTGTGAGTTACTGTGACCTGTCTCCATCATTGTGTCTTCCAGGTATGCCGTGTGCAAGTCTTCCCCCTTTTACACGCTTGGAGGATGAGGCCCTCATCCCATACCTACTCGACAATCACGATATCCTGTTCAGCTATGTGCCACAGGATACACAGCAGTGGGATGTCCTGTGGATGGAACTTCGCAGGAGGATTAATGATGTGGGTGGCCACAAGCGCACATACCAGCAGGTGCACAGACACTGTACACACCTCATTAGATGGGTGAAACAGAGTGCAAATGCAATCACCAGGGAACAAGGTGCAACAGGTGGTGGACCACCATCCCAGCCCCCATTCACACGTACCGAGGAGCTACTGGAAAACCTGGGGATGCCTGCAGAACCACATCCACAAGCCTTAGCCGATATTGTGGAGGTGGGTGTCTCTCAACCACTGAGCCTGGAGTTGCCTGGTAAGTCAGTACTGCACCTATAACAAATATATTCCATATAGTCGCATGTGTCACTGTACAATATGTAATGTAACATCATATGCAAGGCATGTATACACACATGCCGCATACTATAGTATGCTACTCTGTGTATGCACACATGTGCATACACCATAGTATAGTCTAATGTACTGGTGTATGTGTTATGCACATTGCTCCCTGTAGCCTTTATACAGGGGTGGATTATGCTCATACTGTTGTGTTACTCCTATTTAGTTACCTCTGGTGTTCTGCTGCGACAGCAGCCCGTTGCAGGTGAGAGTGCTATTATTTGTCAGGAACCGTAATGCACAAATCTATATGCCATGTGGCCGTTCATAGGTTCATAGGTTCATAGGTTCATACTAGGCTATCTGCCCGAGGGCATTTACAAGCCTAGCCCATCGTTTTGTGGCTTACGCCACCCCTTTAGTATGGGGAACTATACCCATTATTTTGCTGTGCCTCTGTCGAGCAGTGACACTGAGGTAATCCCTGGGGTATATCTGCGATCTCCCATCCATTGGTCAAGATTTCTCTTGAACAAGGCCAGCGAGGTGCTCTGCCTCACATGTACCGGGATTCTGTTCCACAGCATAGGGAGTCTTTGGGTGATGAATCTATCCCTCCAGCACGTCCTATTAATAGCCGTGTCAAGGTTTAAGTCTCCGCCCTTGTGGCTCTGATGGATCTAGATTTTTGAGGTGAAGCATATTCATCAAATCTGGGTTTGACATGGCCTTGTATGTTAGGCAAAGGTCACCTCTGAGCAAGCGGTAAGCGACTGAATAGAGCTGGAGTTCTTTCAGTCGGGCAGCATAGGACAGATTTTGAGACCCTTTATCCTTTTGGTGAGGAACTTTTGTGGCCTCTCCAGCTGCTGCAAGTGTCGGGTCAGATACATTCGAATGGGGCATTGTACTCAATCATTGGTCTGATGAGTGATGAGTAAAGGGAGACTATGACCTCCCTTGATCTAGATGAGAATCCCTTCATGATAAGGTGGGCAATGTAGAAGGTCTTCCTAACTACTTTAGCTACATGGGTGTCGAATGACAGACTACTATCAACCTGGGTCCCCAGGTCCCTGATAACTTCTTCTGTGCTCAGTGGATTGCCACCTATTTGGTAGCTAGGGGTAACCTTGTTTTTCCCGAAGGGTATGACTATGCATTTTTGGCATTTAACTTTAGGCCGTGGCTCTGGCACCAGTTATCCGTTTCTGTGAGACCCTTCTGAAGGATATCTGTGTCAGATGTGTTTTCTACTATGGTGCCCAGTTTGCAGTCATCTGCAAACTTTGTCAGCCATAACCCTCCTGTGTTTGCTTGTACTGGAAAAGTAGATGCCAAACAAGAGTGGGCCCAGGACTGAGCCCTGTGGGACACCACTTGTGACAGGCTTTGAGTCTGACATGGCGCCAGCAGCTCTGACCCTGTGGGTTCTGTCACTCAGCCAGTTTGCAACCCATCTTGTGATGTATGGGTTGACATTTAAGCTGATGAGTTTTTCAATGATACCCAATGGGGTATTGTATCGAAGGCCTTAGCCAGATCGAGGTAGGCTGTATGGACTGCCTTTCCCTCATCAATGGCTTTGGTGACTGTTTCGAAAAGTCAACCAAGTTTAAAAGGCATGATCTGCCTTTGACAAAGCCAAACTGGGTTGGATCCAAAGTCTGCAAATTCCCTATGTCTTTATTTATGAGGTCCATTATGATCCTCTCCATGGCTTTGCAGATAAGGCTTGTCAAGCTAATGGGCGGTAATTTCCAGGGTCGGTGGAGGCACCGCCTTTGTGAAGTGGTACCACAGTTGCAGTGCGCCACTCCTGGGTACGTATCCAGAGGTAAGACTTTGATTAAACAGCTGTCCTAGCTGTGGGTTTAATTCCTCATTGAGTTCATGGAGCACACAGCCGGGGACACCATCAGGTCCCATGGATGCTGTGTTTTTGCTTTGGAGAGAGCAGTTCTCACTTGGGCGCTGGAGATGTTTGGGGGGCTGCAATCGTTTGGTATAGATATCTCTCCTTTTGGGAGGGGGGGGAGAAGTTTGCACTGAACCTGTCAGCCAGTATGTTGGCAATGTCTGTAGGATCAGTAATCTTCACATCATTTTGAACTAGCTCTGAGCATATCTGGGAGTTTCCTCCCAGGTTTCTAACATAGCTAAAGAAGGCCTTATGATTGTCTTTTGAGTCTTTAGCTATTTTTCTCTCGAAATTTGCTTTGGATGATTTTATGAGAGCTCTTAGTTTTTACTTATAGTGATCAAGGGTGTCTTACCTTTTAAGGATTTTGCTCTATCTTGTAGTAGCTTCCTCCTTTTGTTGTAGAGTTTGTTTATGGCTGGGGTCCACCAGACTGGACGCTTGCCTTTGGTACAAAAGAGTCTTTGTTTTGCTTGGGATTGCCTTATCCATGCAGTCCTGCAGGTGCTGGTAGAAGGCATTTGTAAGTGATTCAGCGGCTTGAGTACTGTTTTCCGCCGGCTCGGGGCCGTAAAGGAGACCACACTAGTCTTTAGAAGTGTGAAGTCGGCTTTTGAGAAGTTCTTTACTGTGGTCTTTTTATTTCAGGTGGGGTGGGATGAGGACCTCCAGCGAGATTAGTTTGTGGTCTGATCTCACCAGTGAGGGGTACACCTCCGGTGTTGAACATTGTGCTCCCATGTTCGTGATGATGAGATCAAGTATGTTATCTCCTCTTGTGGGGATGGTGACTAGTTGTTCCATGGCATTTGAGTTTATGAATTCCAGGAACTTTTGGGCTAGGGTGTTTGGGCTTGAGTAGTGTTCCCAGTCTATATTAGGGTAATTGAAGTCACCTAGTATGATGGTGTTTGGTGATACATTTATCCCCTCTAGTGTTTTCAGGAAGGCCATGTGAGGTTCCTGAGTTTGTGAGGGTGACCTGTAACATGCTACAATTTGCAGAGCAGTCTTGCCTATGGTTAATTGCACCTGGATGGTCTCAGATGCATCGTGCGTTGCCACCAGTCTTGAGGTGTGGGTGTCCTTGATGAATATGGATACCCCTCCTTTCTTGGTATTGTCCAGATTTTGGGGCGGAACGCATGATATGAGGTAAAACCTGATAGCTGGGGTGCTCTCAGGAGCCTTGAACCAGGTTTCTGTCACAGCACAGACATCGATGTTCTCCATACTGAGAAGGGCCTCGAGTGCGTGCATTTTGAGATTTAGACTTCTGGCATTGAGCAGCATTACCCTTAGTTTTTTCCTTTTTGTGTTCTAGGGTGGTAGGTTTAGAATTTGAGCCTTGCCTAAAAAGGCACTATGGGGTGGCAAGAGTCTTTGCCAATATCCGAATACCAGGGGTGACAGGTGCAAGCCGCCCTTGAAGCAGCGTGGCCTGTCCAGCATGTCATCCCAGGCAGACAGACACTGGATCCCCTTTGAATGACACCAGTGTTTAAGCCAATTGTTAAAGCTGATCATCTTATCTCTGTATTGTGGCATCATTCTTGGTGAAGGTAGGATACTGCTCAAGGTCAGGGTCATACCTGTCTGGGCTACATAATCAGAGAGCTCCTCAATGTCTCTTTTCATGTAGTCCAAGGAGGTACGTCTCAGGTCGTTTACACCAGCGTGGACAATGACTGAATCATATTTGTACCTGCTATTGAGAGACCTGAGTGCTTGCGTTATGTGGCGGATTCTAGCGCCCGACAGGCAGCTTACTGTGACCTTCTCCTTACTCAGTCTGGTGAGCGGGACGTCAGTGTGTCTGACTATGGAGTCACCAATGACTAGTGTGTCTGGCATTGTGTTTGGCCTTAAGGGCTGTGACTGTTTGACACTCTGACTGTGAGGTCTATGTGTTGCAGGTGTTGTGTTCTGAGGTGGTGGTTGTTTGGGTGTCTGCTTTGGTGGCCTCTGCTGTTTTGGTAGATTTTTGATCAGAGCCTCTGAGTATGTCTTTGTGTGTTTATGTGTATGATTTGAGGTTGTAATGGTAATATGTGAGACTGGGTCTATAGTGTGTGTGGTAACCTTCTCCTCCTGACTGGTCTTGCCAGTCCTATGTTGAGAGAGCTCAGCCTCCAGTTTGGCCGTATAGTTGCATCTCTCGCATGTATTTGTGTTTTGTGGGAGGAGGAGAGGGTTGTCTGTGTACATGAGGCAATTGTAACATTGCCTCAATATTCCCAGGTTCACCAGCTGAGCAGGAGAGGACACTAGCAACTGATCCCTCGACATGCTAGAAGGAATAGACAAAAAACTTTAACAAAGATTCCGGAGGACGTGGGTGACCGAGAAATGGGGGGTTGCCTTTTTGGGGTACTATCTATGACAACAGTGCCGTATCAAGGTAATAAGTACTGTAGGAGCAAGTGCTACGTTTAACAGATAGAGAATAGTCTACTTGGAGTCAAGTAGAGATGATCTTTTTAATTATAGGATACGCTGATTAGATCAGTAGTATAGTTCGAGGAAGGTAGTTTTAAGGGAAAATTTGAAGAGTGGACTTTAGGTAGACCGAATAGTTTAAACCTGCTTAACCAGAGCTGCCCTAGTGTGCAACAGTGGCAGCTCCGCGCTAAATCGGGCTAAATCGCGCTAAAGCGTGCTTTATAGCAGGGGGCTGGAAAAGACAGGAAATGACCCAAATTGGCCAACAAACCACAAGTCACTGCCCTAAACCACTCCTCTGAGGACAAATGAAGGAGTTATGGAAATGACCCCTAGTGGCCAATAAAACTACAGTTTCAATTCAGTAACCACCTCTCCGGGGGGCAGGGAAGCTGCTCAATGTTAGTCACTGCCACTGATAAACACAGAGACCCTCCTTCAGCCCAAGCAAAAATGGCCTCACAGAAACTTTCAAACAGTTCAGGAACAGCAAGCCTGTAACTGAACTTTTTTAACTCTCAGAAAAGTGGGAAAAAAGCAAGATTTTTTTTTGTTTTTGTTTTTTACAGAGATAGCAGAGGTTCACAAGTAATATCAAGTTATAACAGTGCAGTAAATGACCCCACACAAGAGTGCTAGGTCAAGGACAGAAAATATGGAAGTTTTAAGAAAAAAACGATTTAAAATTAAGTGCAAACAGGAAATTCAGCAAACAGCTTTTGGTTCTGCTCTAAATACAGCTACTAATACAGAAATCAAGTTTAACAAGCCAGAAAATGCTCAAGCTAGGCAGCTATGCAGAAAAACTTAGCAAATAAACAGAGAAAAAATACTTAAAATCTCAAAAGTGGCTCCCTTCTTCTCTCAGCGTTTTTTCCTCTTGGAGGGTGCTTCACCAACAGCCAACAAGCCTGAAAAGACGCTCAAACCACGAGGCAACTAGGTTTTAAGAGAGGAAGATGAAGGAGTTATGGAAATGACCCCTAGTGGCCAATAAAACTACAGTTTCAAGTCAGTAACCACCTCTCCAGGGGGCAGGGAAGCTGCTCAATGTTAGTCACTGCCACTGATAAACACAGGGACCCTCCTTCAGCCCAAGCAAAAATGGCCTCACAGAAACTTTCAAACAGTTCAGGAACAGAAAGCCTGTAACTGAACTTTTTTAACTCTCAGAAAAGTGGGAAAAAAGCAAGATTTTTTTTTTTTGTTTTTTACAGAGATAGCAGAGGTTCACAAGTAATATCAAGTTATAACAGTGCAGTAAATGACCCCACACAAGAGTGCTAGGTCAAGGACAGAAAATATGCCAGTTTTAAGAAAAAAACGATTTAAAATTAAGTGCAAACAGGAAATTCAGCAAACTCTTTTGGTTGTGCTCTAAATACAGCTACTAATACAGAAATCAAGTTTAACAAGCCAGAAAATGCTCAAGCTAGGCAGCTATGCAGAAAAACTTAGCAAATAAACAGAGAAAAAATACTTAAAATCTCAAAAGTGGCTCCCTTCTTCTCTCAGCGTTTTTTCCTCTTGGAGGGTGCTTCACCAACAGCCAACAAGCCTGAAAAGACGCTCAAACCACGAGGCAACTAGGTTTTAAGAGAGGAAGATGAAGGAGTTATGGAAATGACCCCTAGTGGCCAATAAAACTACAGTTTCAAGTCAGTAACCACCTCTCCAGGGGGCAGGGAAGCTGCTCAATGTTAGTCACTGCCACTGATAAACACAGGGACCCTCCTTCAGCCCAAGCAAAAATGGCCTCACAGAAACTTTCAAACAGTTCAGGAACAGAAAGCCTGTAACTGAACTTTTTTAACTCTCAGAAAAGTGGGAAAAAGCAAGATTTTTTTTTTTTTGTTTTTTACAGAGATAGCAGAGGTTCACAAGTAATATCAAGTTATAACAGTGCAGTAAATGACCCCACACAAGAGTGCTAGGTCAAGGACAGAAAATATGCCAGTTTTAAGAAAAAAACGATTTAAAATTAAGTGCAAACAGGAAATTCAGCAAACAGCTTTTGGTTGTGCTCTAAATACAGCTACTAATACAGAAATCAAGTTTAACAAGCCAGAAAATGCTCAAGCTAGGCAGCTATGCAGAAAAACTTAGCAAATAAACAGAGAAAAATACTTAAAATCTCAAAAGTGGCTCCCTTCTTCTCTCAGCGTTTTTTCCTCTTGGAGGGTGCTTCACCAACAGCCAACAAGCCTGAAAAGACGCTCAAACCACGAGGCAACTAGGTTTTAAGAGAGGAAGATGAAGGAGTTATGGAAATGACCCCTAGTGGCCAATAAAACTACAGTTTCAAGTCAGTAACCACCTCTCCGGGGCAGGGAAGCTGCTCAATGTTAGTCACTGCCACTGATAAACACAGAGACCCTCCTTCAGCCCAAGCAAAATGGCCTCACAGAAACTTTCAAACAGTTCAGGAACAGCAAGCCTGTAACTGAACTTTTAACTCTCAGAAAAGTGGGAAAAAGCAAGATTTTTTTTTTTGTTTTGTTTTTACAGAGATAGCAGAGGTTCACAAGTAATATCAAGTTATAACAGTGCAGTAAATGACCCCACACAAGAGTGCTAGGTCAAGGACAGAAAATATGCAAGTTTTAAGAAAAAACGATTTAAAATTAAGTGCAAACAGGAAATTCAGCAAACAGCTTTTGGTTGTGCTCTAAATACAGCTACTAATACAGAAATCAAGTTTAACAAGCCAGAAAATGCTCAAGCTAGGCAGCTATGCAGAAAAACTTAGCAAATAAACAGAGAAAAATACTTAAAATCTCAAAAGTGGCTCCCTTCTTCTCTCAGCGTTTTTCCTCTTGGAGGGTGCTTCACCAACAGCCAACAAGCCTGAAAAGACGCTCAAACCACGAGGCAACTAGGTTTTAAGAGAGGAAGATGAAGGAGTTATGGAAATGACCCTAGTGGCCAATAAAACTACAGTTTCAAGTCAGTAACCACCTCTCCGGGGCAGGGAAGCTGCTCAATGTTAGTCACTGCCACTGATAAACACAGAGACCCTCCTTCAGCCCAAGCAAAATGGCCTCACAGAAACTTTCAAACAGTTCAGGAACAGCAAGCCTGTAACTGAACTTTTTAACTCTCAGAAAAGTGGGAAAAAGCAAGATTTTTTTTTTGTTTTGTTTTTACAGAGATAGCAGAGGTTCACAAGTAATATCAAGTTATAATAGTGCAGTAAATGACCCCACACAAGAGTGCTAGGTCAAGGACAGAAAATATGCAAGTTTTAAGAAAAAACGATTTAAAATTAAGTGCAAACAGGAAATTCAGCAAACAGCTTTTGGTTGTGCTCTAAATACAGCTACTAATACAGAAATCAAGTTTAACAAGCCAGAAAATGCTCAAGCTAGGCAGCTATGCAGAAAAACTTAGCAAATAAACAGAGAAAAAATACTTAAAATCTCAAAAGTGGCTCCTTCTTCTCTCAGCGTTTTTCCTCTTGGAGGGTGCTTCACCAACAGCCAACAAGCCTGAAAAGACGCTCAAACCACGAGGCAACTAGGTTTTAAGAGAGGAAGATGAAGGAGTTATGGAAATGACCCCTAGTGGCCAATAAAACTACAGTTTCAAGTCAGTAACCACCTCTCCGGGGCAGGGAAGCTGCTCAATGTTAGTCACTGCCACTGATAAACACAGAGACCCTCCTTCAGCCCAAGCAAAAATGGCCTCACAGAAACTTTCAAACAGTTCAGGAACAGCAAGCCTGTAACTGAACTTTTGAACTCTCAGAAAAGTGGGAAAAAGCAAGATTTTTTTTTTGTTTTGTTTTTACAGAGATAGCAGAGGTTCACAAGTAATATCAAGTTATAACAGTGCAGTAAATGACCCCACACAAGAGTGCTAGGTCAAGGACAGAAAATATGCAAGTTTTAAGAAAAAAACGATTTAAAATTAAGTGCAAACAGGAAATTCAGCAAACAGCTTTTGGTTGTGCTCTAAATACAGCTACTAATACAGAAATCAAGTTTAACAAGCCAGAAAATGCTCAAGCTAGGCAGCTATGCAGAAAAACTTAGCAAATAAACAGAGAAAAATACTTAAAATCTCAAAAGTGGCTCCCTCCTTCTCTCAGCGTTTTTCCTCTTGGAGGGTGCTTCACCAACAGCCAACAAGCCTGAAAAGACGCTCAAACCACGAGGCAACTAGGTTTTAAGAGAGGAAGATGAAGGAGTTATGGAAATGACCCCTAGTGGCCAATAAAACTACAGTTTCAAGTCAGTAACCACCTCTCCGGGGCAGGGAAGCTGCTCAATGTTAGTCACTGCCACTGATAAACACAGAGACCCTCCTTCAGCCCAAGCAAAATGGCCTCACAGAAACTTTCAAACAGTTCAGGAACAGCAAGCCTGTAACTGAACTTTTTAACTCTCAGAAAAGTGGGAAAAAGCAAGATTTTTTTTTTTTTGTTTTTACAGAGATAGCAGAGGTTCACAAGTAATATCAAGTTATAACAGTGCAGTAAATGACCCCACACAAGAGTGCTAGGTCAAGGACAGAAAATATGCAAGTTTTAAGAAAAAACGATTTAAAATTAAGTGCAAACAGGAAATTCAGCAAACAGCTTTTGGTTGTGCTCTAAATACAGCTACTAATACAGAAATCAAGTTTAACAAGCCAGAAAATGCTCAAGCTAGGCAGCTATGCAGAAAAACTTAGCAAATAAACAGAGAAAAAATACTTAAAATCTCAAAAGTGGCTCCTTCTTCTCTCAGCGTCTTTTCCGCTTGGAGGGTGCTTCACCAACAGCCAACAAGCCTGAAAAGATGCTCAAACCACGAGGCAACTAGGTTTTAAGAGAGGAAGATGAAGGAGTTATGGAAATGACCCCTAGTGGCCAATAAAACTACAGTTTCAAGTCAGTAACCACCTCCGGGGCAGGGAAGCTGCTCAATGTTAGTCACTGCCACTGATAAACACAGAGACCCTCCTTCAGCCCAAGCAAAATGGCCTCACAGAAACTTTCAAACAGTTCAGGAACAGCAAGCCTGTAACTGAACTTTTTAACTCTCAGAAAAGTGGGAAAAAGCAAGATTTTTTTTTTGTTTTTGTTTTTACAGAGATAGCAGAGGTTCACAAGTAATATCAAGTTATAACAGTGCAGTAAATGACCCCACACAAGAGTGCTAGGTCAAGGACAGAAAATATGCAAGTTTTAAGAAAAAAACGATTTAAAATTAAGTGCAAACAGGAAATTCAGCAAACAGCTTTTGGTTGTGCTCTAAATACAGCTACTAATACAGAAATCAAGTTTAACAAGCCAGAAAATGCTCAAGCTAGGCAGCTATGCAGAAAAACTTAGCAAATAAACAGAGAAAAAAACTTAAAAAATCAAAAAAGTGGCTCCTTCTTCTCTCAGCGTTTTTCCTCTTGGAGGGTGCTTCACCAACAGCCAACAAGCCTGAAAAGACGCTCAAACCACGAGGCAACTAGGTTTTAAGAGAGGAAGATGAAGGAGTTATGGAAATGACCCCTAGTGGCCAATAAAACTACAGTTTCAAGTCAGTAACCACCTCTCGGGGCAGGGAAGCTGCTCAATGTTAGTCACTGCCACTGATAAACACAGAGACCCTCCTTCAGCCCAAGCAAAATGGCCTCACAGAAACTTTCAAACAGTTCAGGAACAGCAAGCCTGTAACTGAACTTTTTTAACTCTCAGAAAAGTGGGAAAAAAGCAAGATTTTTTTTGTTTTTGTTTTTTACAGAGATAGCAGAGGTTCACAAGTAATATCAAGTTATAACAGTGCAGTAAATGACCCCACACAAGAGTGCTAGGTCAAGGACAGAAAATATGCAAGTTTTAAGAAAAACGATTTAAAATTAAGTGCAAACAGGAAATTCAGCAAACAGCTTTTGGTTGTGCTCTAAATACAGCTACTAATACAGAAATCAAGTTTAACAAGCCAGAAAATGCTCAAGCTAGGCAGCTATGCAGAAAAACTTAGCAAATAAACAGAGAAAAAATACTTAAAATCTCAAAAGTGGCTCCCTTCTTCTCTCAGCGTTTTTCCTCTTGGAGGGTGCTTCACCAACAGCCAACAAGCCTGAAAAGACGCTCAAACCATGAGGCAACTAGGTTTTAAGAGAGGAAGATGAAGGAGTTATGGAAATGACCCCTAGTGGCCAATAAAACTACAGTTTCAAGTCAGTAACCACCTCTCCGGGGGCAGGGAAGCTGCTCAATGTTAGTCACTGCCACTGATAAACACAGAGACCCTCCTTCAGCCCAAGCAAAATGGCCTCACAGAAACTTTCAAACAGTTCAGGAACAGCAAGCCTGTAACTGAACTTTTTAACTCTCAGAAAAGTGGGAAAAAGCAAGATTTTTTTTTTTTGTTTTTACAGAGATAGCAGAGGTTCACAAGTAATATCAAGTTATAACAGTGCAGTAAATGACCCCACACAAGAGTGCTAGGTCAAGGACAGAAAATATGCAAGTTTTAAGAAAAAACGATTTAAAATTAAGTGCAAACAGGAAATTCAGCAAACAGCTTTTGGTTGTGCTCTAAATACAGCTACTAATACAGAAATCAAGTTTAACAAGCCAGAAAATGCTCAAGCTAGGCAGCTATGCAGAAAAACTTAGCAAATAAACAGAGAAAAATACTTAAAATCTCAAAAGTGGCTCCTTCTTCTCTCAGCGTTTTTCCTCTTGGAGGGTGCTTCACCAACAGCCAACAAGCCTGAAAAGACGCTCAAACCACGAGGCAACTAGGTTTTAAGAGAGGAAGATGAAGGAGTTATGGAAATGACCCCTAGTGGCCAATAAAACTACAGTTTCAAGTCAGTAACCACCTCTCGGGGCAGGGAAGCTGCTCTATGTTAGTCACTGCCACTGATAAACACAGAGACCCTACTTCAGCCCAAGCAAAATGGCATCACAGAAACTTTCAAACAGTTCAGGAACAGCAAGCATGTAACTGAACTTTTTAACTCTCAGAAAAGTGGGAAAAAGCAAGATTTTTTTTTTGTTTTGTTTTTACAGAGATAGCAGAGGTTCACAAGTAATATCAAGTTATAACAGTGCAGTAAATGACCCCACACAAGAGTGCTAGGTCAAGGACAGAAAATATGCAAGTTTTAAGAAAAAAACGATTTAAAATTAAGTGCAAACAGGAAATTCAGCAAACAGCTTTTGGTTGTGCTCTAAATACAGCTACTAATACAGAAATCAAGTTTAACAAGCCAGAAAATGCTCAAGCTAGGCAGCTATGCAGAAAAACTTAGCAAATAAACAGAGAAAAATACTTAAAATCTCAAAAGTGGCTCCTTCTTCTCTCAGCGTTTTTCCTCTTGGAGGGTGCTTCACCAACAGCCAACAAGCCTGAAAAGACGCTCAAACCACGAGGCAACTAGGTTTTAAGAGAGGAAGATGAAGGAGTTATGGAAATGACCCTAGTGGCCAATAAAACTACAGTTTCAAGTCAGTAACCACCTCCGGGGCAGGGAAGCTGCTCAATGTTAGTCACTGCCACTGATAAACACAGAGACCCTCCTTCAGCCCAAGCAAAATGGCCTCACAGAAACTTTCAAACAGTTCAGGAACAGCAAGCCTGTAACTGAACTTTTTAACTCTCAGAAAAGTGGGAAAAAGCAAGATTTTTTTTTTTGTTTGTTTTTACAGAGATAGCAGAGGTTCACAAGTAATATCAAGTTATAACAGTGCAGTAAATGACCCCACACAAGAGTGCTAGGTCAAGGACAGAAAATATGCAAGTTTTAAGAAAAAAACGATTTAAAATTAAGTGCAAACAGGAAATTCAGCAAACAGCTTTTGGTTGTGCTCTAAATACAGCTACTAATACAGAAATCAAGTTTAACAAGCCAGAAAATGCTCAAGCTAGGCAGCTATGCAGAAAAACTTAGCAAATAAACAGAGAAAAAATACTTAAAATCTCAAAAGTGGCTCCCTTCTTCTCTCAGCGTTTTTTCCTCTTGGAGGGTGCTTCACCAACAGCCAACAAGCCTGAAAAGACAACATGTACACATAATGTATGCTCCTGTCACAATATATAGGTAGGACCTGCAATTCATCACAATGACTACCAATGTGCAACACTTGCAAACTATGTGAATCATCTCACCGACATGAATCCTCACAAACTTTATTGCCAGATGTGTTGACAGCTGTGCATACAATGGTGGAGGTGCTGTTCACTTTAGGGATGTACAACACATCTGATCTACACATATGGTGAATACAAACAGTACTACACAGTGGGCTGGAGTATGGCCAGCACACAGGTTTCACCCGTGTGGATCATAGCTCTGCAATGAATGTCACACAATGTGATGTGCTATCTTGACATGTCCATGACATCTATTGGCCTGGCTGCTACACTGCCTACCTAACCTGAAAACATATCCCACATACCACCCTTTATCTGCATAACCCTGTTGTCAGTGGAGCATATATGTCATATGGGACAACACAGACATGTGAAATAGATGCCCATCACAATAATTTGGACAACACATGTACACACATTGCCATGGAGGATGGCCAGAGACATGGAGCAACACACACAGTAGATGTGTTGTGCTTGTGTGCACACCCTGTCGTACAATGGCTACACATGGTTCAACCATGGCCTTTCTATAATGGTCATAATGTAGATGTGGAACACTAGACATCCTACAGGCCTGTGCACATCTTGTTTAGGCGTAACATCAATCCACCACATAAGATGTGTTGAACATCTTGAGGCTGTTGCAACATGACAGCAGTCACCTGTACAGTATCCACATCAGGCCACAGATACAGTACATTCCCATTGCTGGTGTTGGACATAAATGCCATACTAGTTCCTCGTGTGTGTGTGTGTGTGTGTGTGTGTGTGTGTGTGTGTGTGTGTGTGTGTGTGTGTGTGTGTGTGTGTATGTGGTACACAGATGTCATGTGGGACATGGTGTACTGATGTGTTCGCCATGTCTGGCCATAGTCGCCAGGCTGCAGCAATATGGTTGCAGATGTGCAGGGGTGTCATCCGTATACCCATCAGTGACCTGTGCCACAACTTCCACATCATGATTTAGTGTGTATAAACCTCAGTGATGTGGGTCACATTCCACAGTATATATGTATTGTATCTGAACACAGTCATGGCTATGAAGCCTGTCTGTAACTCACACTGTATAGCACTAGAGACGCCTCATGATTCCCTGCAATGGCCATGCACATCAGCTAAATTTGCAGTATATCTGTAGGGTGGACAGACAACACTGAATTGGTACACCATTGCCCCACTATATATTTGACAGGACACCACTATGTTAAACATGTATGCATGTCATTGCACACGTCAGCAGATCACATGTCATACTACATGTGATTATCAAAGTCATATGACACACATCAGGCAGGTGTACTGTTAACCTGTGCTGGTCCACATGGTGTAACACAGGGATGTATGCTAACCACTACTATGATTGTGTAATTTGCATGCCGTCTGCTATGACACATGCATGCTGTTGTGTGCAACCTAGGGATGTATGATAACTACCACTATTATTGTCTGCGCTGCATGCTGTCTGCTTTATCACATGTATGTTGCATGCCTTCTGTCATATCACATGTGTGTGTGTGTCTATTGTATAGATTGTAATGTACAGTTCTTGTCTGCCCTCACAGCTGATGTAGGTACATTACCCTCCTGCGGTACATCAGATATTAGTTTCCCCAAAGAATCTAGCAGTGATAATGAACATATGATTGGGACACAGACAGAGTTGTCAGGGGCAGAAACTGTGCCATTGGTTGCCATTCCATCTATATCCACCTCATCCCCGAACCCAGATCCCATACCTGCATATACCCCATCACCAATGGCCATAGAGGAAGGACAGTTGGTGCATGATAGCTTGGAACAGGAAAGTGTGGGGGCTATGGAAAGTGTGCCTGCATACCATGGAGTCAGCCAAACTACTGGTGGTGTCCCACACAGGCATGTGGCCAGTGCTGCTCATAGGAGGACCTCTGGCCAACATGCTCCTGCATGACAGAGCACAGCAATTGATGTCACCAGGCTGTAATGGAGGCACAGGCACGTGCTGAATGGCACAACAGAGAAGATCAGAGGCTACAGAGGGCTGCTGTCCGTTCTTTAAACAACAGCATCCAGGCAATGGTAAATGCTCAACAGCAGATTGCTGATGCTTTGGATAGACGGTTGGGTGACATGGTTGGAGTCCTGGATCATGGCATGACAATCCACGAGCATGAGCTGTCTGTGTTGGAACATCTGGTAGGAGTGAGGCATTGGGCACGTGGACGTAGGCCTGCTACATCACCTGTGTCAGGTCTACGTGTACGAGCTACCTCACATGCCCGCTCCCATAGTGGCGGTAGCAGCAGCAGTGCATCGGGTGCTTTTCTGTCCACACCATGATACAGCAGGCCACGTGCACATGGCCTGGGATGGTCCCAACAAGGACATGGTTCCAGTGGACTAGTGACATCAGACAGTACCCAATCTGCACCTCTGTCTGGTAGTGCCAGTACAACCCCTGGCAGGCACAGGTCATATGTCCATGGCTGGACACCGTGAACTGTAAAACCTAGCCTGTACAGTCTGCAGCTGTCAGTAATACCCCTGTGTAGGCCAGACACATGGGAGAACTGTGTGCAGACATACACGCACACACTGGACACATATGTAGGGCACCACAACACACACATGCATAACATCCACACATGCCCAATTAGATCAAAGGCCCAAAGCCACACACATGATGTCATCCAATGGTAAAGCCTAGGCCTCTGGCAAACATTAACACCCTGTGCATATGACGATGCCTGTGCCGCATCCCTGACATCCACACCATCGGTGCAGGGACATGCTCATATGGTCTGATGCACAGGGTGAACAGACTAGGATGATATGTGTAGTTTACAAATGTTGAGGACTGTTGACAGGCAGCAGATATACCATGTAGTACAGGTGTAAAATACTGTTAACAGGATGTGTCTTGTGTAACAACAATAAATGCATGTTGGTCATGATGTTCTGCTGCCTTCTTCAGGTCTAATTGCACGTGCCGGTGGATGTCAGTGTTTGCAGTTAAGTGTCCCATATGTCAATGTGGACTACTCACAGGTATTTATGAATATACCAGCATGCACCATGTAGCTGCCACATACCAGTGAGAATGTCCCATGTTACAAACATGTCTACCATTCCAAGAGCATGATAGCTGTGTATTAAGCTACTGTGGCCGCAGATGTGACATCCATAAAGGGTGACATCACAGGTACAGTTACATGGAGTGGTGAGGTAAGAAAGTGGTCTAGCTGATTACAAGGGTAGAGGCCAGTGGGAAGCGTGATGCCTCAATGGGAATCAGTAATACACATTCCTATGACAGGATGCCAACACACAACTGCACCCACACACTCAGTTATTGACACATATTTATTCAGTGACACTGTAACACACATACGGCTTCACTGACACAGTAACACACACTCGCACATAGCTACAGTACTATGCACCTACATGATGTGCCACAGAGAATACACATGTACAGGTAGTCAGTACGGTCTAAGATCGGGGACATCAACATGGATAGTTGAATGCATCACCTGGATGGTGTGAGAGGTCTTATCAGTTCAGTATGGTAACATACATCCTCACCCCAGGGACCAGTCAGCCCTACATACACACACTGTGGCATTCAGAAATTAATACACCTATGTCATGCACATACAGATACCTCACATGTGTGAGATACACGCCACTGCCTATGTTCTGCTTTCTACAATGCAGTCTGTACAGATGTGTGCACTAGTATACAGGAGAGTGAGTAACAATTAAGATGTATTCCCCAAAATACGTGACATATATGTACACACACGCAACCACACATGCCAGTACTGTGAATCTCAGACCTGCCTACCTCATGTTATGTATGTCAGATGTACAGCAGTATTGCACATGTTACAAACTGTACTGATGCTTCTTGTGCCAACAGTGCTGATATATGCACTAGGGACGTCATATCTATTAACAGATGTCAAGTGATTTACCTTCACTGTCACTCTGACTGCTGTCTAAGTTGTGTGTTATGTCCTTCAATTAATGAAACCATTGATTACCAGTTACACAGGGTATTGTAGGACCGCTTGTGACACACCTGTGAGCTGTCCACAGCAAACATCCATCTGCAAAGATGCCCCGCCACTTAGTTATTTCAACACATCTGTCCATACCTGTGGTAGATCTTTCTGTACATTCAGCATATCACCATATACAGTTGGCAATGCTGAGGCTGCATTGCAGTTGCATGATGTTCTAGGATACACGCCACCTGCATACATCAGCAACTGCACATGCATGGTATCTGAATGCACAACACTACGTGTACGGGTGTGTAGGTCCTACAATCCTGACATTTGGTCATGTTTGTAGGCATTGCAATTGGTGGATATGTGTAATAACATACATGACACATGGACTGTTGTATGATATGATGGGTGACCAGTACAGAGGGGAAGTTACCTCTGTCAACATTGATATCACACCTTATGTACTGTTAGCATTCAGCAGCCATGGACCTACATTCCATGTGCATGTGTGTAATGGCTGTAGCCACCTGTTTGCACAAAGGTCTACAACAGCTATGCTATTTACAGGTATGTTTTGTGTGTGGCATGTACATACCCAGGGCAGGTACATGTATGTCATATCCATACATGAGGGTGTGTACTGGTGTACAGCAACAGACATCTGCTAATGGTGGAACGTACCGAGGGCCCTTGGTATGTTTATAGCTGACCTGGTCACAGACAGTGGTATCATTGCATTGCATAACACACGATGCAACTGTGTCAGTACATGTGTACTGTCTACAGTTGATGTAGAGCTTAGTCCAGTACACAGGTCAAGGGTCACATGGTGGTGTACTCGTCTGTCATACATGTATGGTTGCGTGTTGGTGGTCCGAGGCATGGTGGTGTCTGCAGTTTACATCCTAGAATGCAGCATGTGACACTGTGTCCTGCACATGGCTCATCTGTGATGCCTTTCATGGGAGGACTGGTCAGTACATGTGAGTGGCCTTTATGTATGTGTGTACACCATCTGGAGTGGTCCGTACCTGTGTTATGGCCCACATGTCTGGTTCTGAGGTATATGGTGGTAGTGCTTGGTTGTGAGGTATATGGTGGTAGTGCTATTGTGCACTGCAGAGGCATCAGCCAGTGGTTCCTCACTGCACAGATGTCAGTACCCCCCATTGTTGGATCTACAGTGGCCAGCTGTGAATATGGAAGCTATACATCTAGCACTGGTTAGCATAAGAAAACAATGCAGTTGTCCTGTAGGTGTATGGGAGTTAACCTGTGTTTAGGACATTTGCCTTGGAATGGCACTGTGTGGGCGGATGCAACTTGGGTAATATTCACATTCCCTTGTATCATGGATGCATGTGATATGTGACAAAGGCCTGCTTACTGTCAGCCATGTCATCCCAGAATGACAGCTGATGTTGTGTAAAAGACTGGTGTCAACTATATGTAGAGCACAATTCCCGCTAACAATGACAACTACTAACACCAAAGCCCATTACAATGTGTTATTTACGTCTACCTGTAATAGCATGGCCACTGTGGCCCTCTGTGTTTAGCATCAGAGTGCATCCCAGTCAACCCTGTGCTACTAGGAGTATGAGCATACCCAGTATATCCTTGTGTAGATGGATACATAGTAGTGCTTTCCGACCAGCCCTGTGCTGCTAAATGTGTGAGCATGCCCCCTGTGCTACTAAGTGTATGAGCATGCCCAGTATATCCTTGTGTAGATGGACACATAGTGCATTCCAATCAGCCCTGTGCTACTAAGTGTGTGAGCATGCCCAGTGACACCATGTGTCGGTTATGTGCCTCTGTGTATGGGCATGGCCATTCCAACCCTGTATAGTGGTAGTAGTCATCCATTCCACAGATGGGCATACTCCAGATCAGGATGGATTCCTACTTTAAACACACAAGTTCACAGGTATGTACATCTTAACTGCCAGCATCCCTGTTGATGTCCGCATTCCCAGATGGTCATAATAACAGCCTTGTCATGTGTAGTCTGTGTGGTGCAATTCGTAAGTATGTAGTATTGTAATAGTAATCTGTAAATAGGCAGGTGTTACGCACCCAGCACTGGCGTGTGTGTATGTATGTCCCCGTTTGCCGGTGGACCCTAAATTGCTTTTAGACTACCCACACTCCATACATTTCTTATACCCACTGTTAGCAAGGTCGATGATGTCACCCATCTACAAATACACCTCTGGGAGGGCTGTGTCCCAGTAATCTCGGTAGCGCATTCTGTAACTGCGTAATGCTGTAGTGTAATAAAGTAGTTATGTTGGTGTTCTAGTCCCACACTTGGTGTGTGTGTGTGTGTGTGTGTGTGTATGTGTGTGTGTGTGTGTGTGTGTGTGTGTGTGTGTGTGTGTGTGTGTATGTGTATGTGTGTGTTTGTGTGTGTGTGTATGTCCCTGAGGACTGAGTAATGCTTTTATACTGCTCACACTCTATACATTTCTTATACCCACAGTTAGCAAGGCCGATGATGTCACCCATCTACAAATACACCTCTAGGAGTGCTGTGTCCCAGTAATCTCGGTAGCGTGTTCTGTAAATGTGTAATGCTATAGTGTAATAAAGTAGTTAGGTCAGTGTTCTAGTCTGACACTTGCTGTGTGTGTGTGTGTGTGTGTGTGTGTGTGTGTGTGTGTGTGTGTGTGTGTGTGTGTGTGTGTGTCCGTTTGCCTGAGGACTGAGTAATGCTTTTATACTGCTCATGCTCCATACATTTCTTATACCCACCGTTATCAAGGCCGATGATGTCACCTATCTACCAATACACCTCTGGGAGTACTGTGTCCCAGTAATCTCGGTAGCACATTCTGTAACTGCGTAATGCTGTAGAGTAGTAAAGTAGTTAGGTTGGTGTTCTAATGCCAGACATGCCAAGTGTGTGTGTGTGTGTGTGTGTGTGTGTGTGTGTGTGTGTGTGTGTCTGCCTGCATGAGACAAGTACAGTGCTTTGTAGTATTCGCTGTAGAATGTGCCCTAAACACATGTTGCTGAAGTGTGATATGGTAGGGGTTTGTATACAGAACATGGCAGGTGTGTGTTTGTCTGTTAGAGCGTGTGTAGAGGTGGCCATGATTGTCTTACCATTGGACATGTTTGTGAGTGGGTTTTGTAGTTTTCCTATATAGTATCCGTCTTATGACACATTGGCCACCTCACAAGGAGTACAGCTGTCAGTCAGCCATGGCACTGTGTTGGCAAGCCATACCCATACATCTGGCACAAGGGCTGGTGAACTAAGTATGCGGCCCTACTCGTACCCGGTGTATGTCCGGCGCCTATGTGCCATGCACATATAACCTTGCCTAGGATATCCCACTATGTTGTTAATAACATGCACATTGAGGACAGATAATAGGCATGGTGTGACTGCAGTGGCCTGCAGAGGACATAGCACCCTGTACAGTGGTACAATAGCCACATATATGCGGACATTGTGCCTTCACTATGTTCCACACTGAATGGCTGCAACATATGTGGTGCCATCATATGTAATCCACTAAGGCCAGTCAATGCTGTACACATGTGCCCTGTATGGACCCATGCCACTGACACCATGGAATACCTGTCCATTCTATCCATGCAGGTGCAGGGCCAACCTGCTCACTATAAGCAGGTTTCGCCACACCAGGCCAGCATTGACATATCGGGGTATACCAGGCTGTGTACACTACATGTGTCTGCCAAACCAGGTACACCTGTACATGTCACTGTACGGTATTGTGGGACATGCACATCCCAGGCAATGTCCATGTGAAGGACTATCAAACACAGACATGGCATGCATTGCAAAGCTATGGCCCTACACATTGGTAACCAGGATGTCAGGTCAGATAATGCAGTACCCATCAGTGTGGGACATTGCAGACACTGCACCCCTGCACTTCACACCATTGTTGGGTGATGCAATGGCAAGGATTACCCCTCACCCAGCCTTGTACAACCATCTTGCCCAGCCAAACACTACACACCCATGGAGCAATGCATACCTGCATGACAGTACTGGCACCCTGTGTCTGCGTGTGGGTTGCGATGCTCCCAACCACAGTCACTCCCAGTATAAACCTCGTTGGCATACCAACAGTTGTCAAGCACTTTCACATGGCCTAGCCCATAGAATCTTCAGATATCCCCTGTGGTGCATGTGGTCCTGTGCATTACTGCAGTGTGGCAAACTAAGTAGTTACATAGTGTATTTGCCACCTTGGCAAAGGTGTCAATGCATGTAAATTAGAGTGTGGTTGTGGTGACAATGGCATCCGTTCACATGGACTGACATGTGTGCCACACCTAATGTATGTCTACTATATCTGTTGCAGATGGCACTCACTCACCTACACACATGTTCTTACAGCACTGCAACATGCTGCCTCTGTGGCACATGTAGTAACATCATGCACATGTAATAGTAATGAGTAGTCAGGGGTTTGCCCCTGTACTATTCAGCATGTGGCAGATTATGGTTAAGTCTCCAACCCCTTCCCTGGTGTACATTGCCTGTCTTGCACACACACTCTCTGGTGGATGTGAAGGTGTACACCTGCACAGCAGCAGCATGTGTATTGTAACAGATGGAAATGGTCAGGTGATGGCCTCTGCACCTATTGCAGTCCTCCTCTAGCTGATTGCATGTGGTACAACTGTGATGGTGTTCCCATAGCCATCCACATGATAAACACAGTACACTCTCTAGGGAAACATGTTATTATCCGGCCATGACAGTAGCTGTGAGTGGTACCTGGATGTAGTGTTCTGACACAGCATTGCAGATGATACCTGGATGTACCTCAATCATTTTCAACAGTGGGAAATAGCCTAATGACAGGAGGGTGATGTGCCACACAACTACAGCATGTAAGTGTAGCTATGCTGAATTGAGACTACTGCCTGTTTAACATGGGTGTGATAATGGCTATTCTGCATGTTAAAATACAGACATGACAGTACTCTGTTCATGAGGGAACCCCATCTGTATGGCCATATGTGAACAGGTCAGTGTGTGCAACCATTTGTTTCCTGTGTTACACACTGAACACACTTCTGTGCATAGCAGAAGCATGGTGTGGGGATTGCAGACAGTACATGATGATAGGGATGTGTTACTGCCATCGCATCCCTGACAAGACATGTGTCACATGAGACAGTGGTATGACTGACACTGTGTGGGATTCCCAGTGACAAGCCAATGATGGGCAACTGTTCATAGCTGCGGTCACACATCTACTACACATTGTACAGTTGTCATGCGGTATATATGCATGTGTTGTGCTCCCTCTGCAAATGTATACCATCTGTTGTGTTGGGTTGCTGGTGATATCTATGCATATTGTCAGAGATAATCCTGTATGCTTTTGTCTATCACTAAGCCATATGTGGGTTTAAAACGCAACACCAAAGGCTGAATGGGTTGGTAGGTCCCGGAACATCCTCCTGTCCCACTTCAGCTGACCATGGCACCAGGCACTAGCACATCTGGGGCCCAGCCATTAACATCTACCTCTGTTGGCTCTGCACCACCTTCTGGTGGTACCACCACTGAGGATGGAGCATGTCCCCCTTGGGAGCGGGACCAGACAGGTACATATCTGCTGTCGTGTGGTCCTGGACATGTTGTGTAGGTGGCTCCCTAAGGGGTTACAAAGCCAGATACGCCAGTTCAAGGGCGGAGTGTTACATTTACAGGGTGATGTTGCCCCTCCTGGACAGCCCCAGCACTGCCTCCTTTGCAGCTGTGTAGGTGCAGTGGCAGTTGCTGATGGCTAGAGACCTCCATCCCACTGTTCCCATGGGCTTTTGAATGCTGAAGACCCATCCCCATCCAGGTTGTATCCCCCCACCCCACATGTGTCATATACCAACCCTGTATGCTGTCATTTCTGTGCTCCTACTTATCCTCCACGGCCATACCTGCACTCCTTCCCCAACATCTGACCCTCACCTACGGACACATAAGGCCGTTCGGCTCTTAGGACACCATCTGCCCTATACATAGCTGTCCATTACATACACATGCTCACTGGACACATGAAACCCTTGTAATATGCATCATAACATACTAGTGTTATCCTCACCACTGTCCCTGAGGCGCACGGTCCTGGTATGCCCATCACTCCTACATGGTCCAGGTACATGTGAGGATGATGACCCCATTGCACACAAAACACTAGCGGTCCCTCTATGGTTACCCCATTTACCTTTATCATGATGATGATATTGCGCACAGCACATTGCCGGAGTACTATTCACACATAATGATTGGACAGGTACTGTTGTGTTAATGTACATTACATGCACAGAGTGATGTATACAGCCAGTGTACAACTATTGTCTGTCTGAGGAGTCTTGTGATCACATAGAGCAACACCACTACATAATATAGGCATCGCTGGTGTTTCCCATTTCATTCATTTGTAATGCTTTGCTGCCACAGGGTATGTCCCTGATACATCTCTGTATATGATGTACCTGTATGCTGGACATAAACACTCACATGTACATCTACATGATGGGATACATTCCTATACTGTTGAATGACTGCACTGTATGATATCCTCTGGTTACAGCCTCTTATGCTCGATTAGCCTCTAGATTGCTTAACCAATGCAATACTCGCATACTGGTAGCCAAACACACTTACACCAGCTCGATCCCGCACTTGCTAATGCACCGGCATTGGTGCTTCCATCTGTCACTCACACCCCTGGGTGTGAGAGAGGACCATAATATTACCTTGTGATGCCTATTACATCATACTACATGACTCCAATATTGGGATTGGCCACCCATTAGGCGACAACATTGCGTTCGACTGTACGGAACCAGCGGCCTGTCCAGTGACACAATCATATCTGTGTGTACCTCATACAATGTGCTCCCACTTTGTGATGCCTATTACATTGGAATACATAAATACAGTATCGGAAACGGCTGCTTATTAGGCGACGGCGTGGCGTTCAACTGTACGGAATCAGCAGCCTGTCCGGAGAATCATTCATATTCGTGTGTTCCTCTTAGGCATACCTTGTGATGCCTATCACACCAGACTACATGACTACAGTCATAGCCGGCCCTAGGCATAGGCCAACTAAGCGGCCGCCTAGGGCACCGCTTTAGTGGGTGCACTTTACCAGTATTTATTTGGTGTAGGTAGACCAGGATGGGGGCACAGGGTGGTGTGGTGGGGGATGCCGTTGTGCCCTCTGCCTAGGGCACCAGTTGACCTAATGCCACTCCTGACTACAGTATCGGGAATGGCTGCCCATTAGGTTACCGCATGGCGTTCAACTGTACGGAATCAGCAGCCTGTCCAGTGAATCATTCATAATTGTGTGTTCCTCTTACAATCTGCTCCCACCTTGTAATGCCTATCACATCGGACTACATGACTACAGTATCAGGAATGGCTGCCCATTAGGCGACGGCTTGGGGTTCGACTGTACAGAATCCGTGGCCTGTCCAGTGAATTAATCATATTTGTGTGTTCCGCATAGACTCTGCTCCCATCTGGCTGATACATGGGACCAAGACCCTGCATTACAAATGAGTAGTTGGGTTGTGGTAGCCACATCCGCCAGATGGGTCATGCTACCGCATACCTATTATAGGTTTGCCACCTTCTCAATTGGCCGAGGTAGGATTTTAGGGTTACCACCTGTCCCACTTTGCGAGGGACAGTCCGAAAATAATCAAGACATAGCAGATGTCCAGATTACAGGACATTATTATATTCTACGTTTCATTAATAATTGCATACAACAGTTATTTTATATATGACACTTCTATATGTTATGTGAAGTAGCATAAGCAATTCAAATGCAACTAGATTAAACTTTTATTTGTGCAAATAAGTAATCCTGTGCTATGCATGGCTGTAGGTATGTTTAGTCCTGGAATGTCTGACATTTCTACAAAACATGTCCCAATCTGGCCATTTGGAAAAGTGGCAACCCTATAGGACCTGTATGTAGAGACGTCAGACTTTGCAGGCCAACACACCCACAGCCAGTAGAAAGGGGTGTACTTTACTGTTTCGCCTAAATAAAAGGTTACTCTTGTAGCATTATAGTTGCTTATACAGTTACCTATAACATTTAGTTGTTTCAGAGGAACATAATTGTTTTATGCTACTACTACAGACAGTATAGATAGTCTTTGCCCTAAAATCACAGGACATTTGCCTTAATTACAGTTATTATGCAGGACACAACTGCCCACAGGATAGTGTCCCTCGCAAAGGTGGACAGGTGGTAACCCCAACCCTATTATTCTATCAAATTTCTAAGATAGTCGGTGGAACATGTGCTTTCTCTCACTATCAGACCTCTCATACGAATAGGGAAGAATAAACACTGAATCAGGGACACTGCATAATGACCTCAGGGACACATTTAGAAGGTTGGTGCAATTAACCTGACACATTGACGGACACAGAGCACATATGTATTCATACACATTGTCTGAGGTGCATGCAGTTTATGACTCTTACATGTTGTCATTATTCATTACGTGTATGATTTAGTTGAGACTGTGTTAAGATTCTGATTCGTAATCATGGACATCCCTGGTAATTGGGGACAGTGCAATGATATGGTCCCTAAGTATTCCCCCAGTGGTTTACGGACTGTCCAGTAGATGTGCTCTTACAGTTTTGGAGGTATGCGGGTCTGCTATACCCACATCGGAATATTACTTACACCCACGGGGTGGTCCTAATATGTGTTTGCCAGCCAACACCTGCACACCTAGCCCCATTATCACATACCCATAGTTCCCCTACCTGCCACTACTCTACAGCACTCATCCTTACTGTGGGCGCAGGTGGATGCAGGTGGGATATGAACACACCCCTATACACTGCCCAACTCATGTGTCAACTCGTGTTATCAGGCTTGCACAACCTACTGTTCCATGTACAGCTACATCCTGGTCATAATGGTGTTCCCCCATTGGTTGAAGGTACCAAATTTTTGGTGTCCCACAAGGGATGTCGCTGTCCATGTTTAAAGTGTGGGCCTTGTAGATCTCTCCCACTGGTAGTTTCCTGCTGGTGGTCTGGGAAGCAGTGTTATATTTACCCTTATTGCGTGTCTGTATGTCTCACTGGCCTAGATGTGAGGGGGGGGGGTTGATAAGTAGACGTTTGTTGAGTGGACCTCTCACCAACATATGCCCGGTCTAAACATGTTACCCGTAACTGCTGTAACATAACCTAGGTATATACATGTGTATATTTACTGTAACATAGTTATATATATATATATATATATATATATATTTACATTAATATATACAGACATATCTGCATATGCATTCATACATGTATATTCATATCTTGCTGTTTTATATATATATATATATATATATATATATATATATATATATATATATATATATATATGATTATATATATGTACATCAGTGTGTCAATACATTCCCTGCTCATACGCACTTACACATGCGTAATGGTGTTTATAAGCTTCAACAGCATACTAGTGCCTTATTCATTATAACGCCGACACACTCCAGTTATCTTGTAATCAGTATTTAGCATGTTATACAGCGAACATATGTCGCTATATGTTCATGTATGGATTACCGATGGTAATTGGAATGTGATAGTGTGATTCAAACCCATCCCTCTTCTGCAGAATCTATCATTCCATGTACTGTCGATGTTTGTATGGGCACATTCCTATTATTTATGTCAACAAATGGAATGCATGCGTTACAGAATTTGTACTTCAACATATATTGTTGTCTGCATGTGAGTATGCATATATACCTATTACGACCTAGCTGACCTCCACAGGGTGGTCCAGTAGAACCGGCCCATCCAACCCTGGCACATCTGGATCCATAATTGCAAATCCATAGTTCCACCACCTGCCACTACTCTACAGCACTCATCCTTATTGTGGACGCAAATGGATGCAGGTGGGATATGAGCACACCCCTACACACTGCCCACTCACGTCGTGTCAGGGCACATGTCGTACGTTGTGTCAACCCATGTGTTATCAGGCTTGAACATCCTACTGTTCCATGTACAGTTACATCCTGGTCGTAATTGTGTTGCCCCATTGGTTGGAAGTACAAATTTTTGGTGTCCCGCAAGGGACGTCACTGTCCATGTTTAAAGTGTAGACCTTGTAGATCTCCCCCACTGGTAGTTTCCTGCCGGTGGTCTGGGAACCAGTGTTGTATTTACTTTTATTGCATGTCTGTATGTCTCACCGGCCTAGCTGGGGGGGGGTGGTGGTAAGAAGACGTTTGTTGAGTGGACCTCCCACCAACATATGCCCATTCTAAACATCTAAACATGTTACCCGTAACTGCTATAACATAACCTAGGTATATACATGTGTATTTCACTGTAACATATATATATTTATTTACATTAATATATACAGACATATCTGCATATGTATTCATACATGTATATTCATATCTTGCTGTCATGTATATATATATATATATATATATATATATATATATATATATATATATATATATATATATGTGCGTATGTATATATATATATATATATATATATATATATATATATATATATATATATATATATATATATATATATACATATATATATGATTATATATATGTACATCAGTGTGTCAATACATTCCCTGCTCATACGCGTTTATAAGCTTCACCAGCATACTAGTGCCTTATTCATTATAACACCGACAAACTCCGATTATCTTGTAATCGGTATGTAGCATGTTATACAGTGGACAGATGTCACTATATGTTCATGGATTACCAATGGTAATTGGAATGTGATAGTGTGATTCGACTCATCCCTCTTCTGCACAGCCTATTATTCCATGTACTGTCGATGGTTGTTTGGGCACATTCCTATTATTTATGTCAACAAATGGAATGCATGTGTTACAGAATTTGTACGTCAACATATATTGTCTGCATGTGAGTATGCATATATACCTATTAAGACCTAGCTGACATCCATGGGGCGGTCCATTATAACCATCCCATCCAACCCTGGCATGCCTGGATCCATAATTGTATACCCATAGTTCCTCCACACCACCCGTGTTAAATGTACATGCGTAACATCCATTATCCACTTGTTATCACAGCCATGACACACCTTTACACATTTCCCTCTCCAGAGCTTTTGGGGCCCTACACACATTCTGTCTGACCTCGTGTATTCACAGGGTCTCCCGCCATGTATATTTGCACATACGTGCCTTTCCTGGGATTATGGAATACGGCCATTTGCACTTTCCAATTTTTGGAGGACCCAGCATGGGACTACATTCCGTCTGTGTGTAAAGTAGACCTAGCAATTCAACGATGTTACTCCCACTGGTAATACCCTGCCTGTGGTATGAGTAGCGGTGCTCTGCTCACTCCTGGGCAGCTTTTTATGACATATGCTGAAAGCACTTTATAATACTAACATTGTTCTTGATTCCCTTCACATCCCTTGTGTATGCTTTACTGTTACAATGTCCATTCTTCATATATATATATATATATATATATATATATATATATATATATCTGATATATGTAGATATATATCTATACACACATATATATGTGTGTGTGTGTGTGTGTGTGTGTGTGTGTGTGTGTATATATATATATGTATATATATATATATATATGTATGTATATATATATATATATATATATATATATATATATATATATATGTGTGTGTGTGTGTGTATGTATATATATATATATATATCACATCTGTACATACAAACATACATTTCCTATGCTGGGAGCTGCTTACACCTGCGCAGGTGCACTCGCCTATGCTTACTGTGCGTTACATATGTTTAATGTCGCTTATTTATGCCTATTTGTGCCTTATACATTATGACAATACCACTTTGATTGAAAGGATCTGGTTAATAGTCCCATGCAATACACACATTCACCTTTACATGTTTAAATGTCGGCTTTACAGCAGAGCAACATTCATTCCACAAGTAAAATGATATGTGCTATTGTTGACCTTGAACTGTGAATGCCTTTTCGTTAGGTGGATGCTCTAACCACTACACTATTGGTGTTCTGCCTCATTTATATGTATACCCATGGTGCATAGTTACCTGAACACACGCCTCATCACTTCACTTACACAGCAGGCATCCATTTACCTGTTGGGAAAAACACACTACTACACGTGCGCCATTCCCTATTCCCTACTGCTCTAGACTCATGTCACATGTTGACTCACTCCGAGGATATTCAGACCTCTACAGCCTATAGTCCTGCCACATACGTGTGTTCGATTGTCAGGGTGTTCATATGGTCTTCCAGAATTAGGCTTGTCCAACTGAAGACTGGAACTGTCCTGTATGTAGTTGAAAGTCAGACTTAGCAAGGGGAGATTGTTCATTCCACTTTTAGCATCCTACCTGTGGTTGGGGATGCAGAGATGTGCTCACCTATGGCCATCCTGATATATAACAGCACTAACTATTACGGGGATTTCCTATATTGTGACCATGTTCATTCTTTATATCTACATATATTTATATATATATATATATATATATATATATATATATATATATATATATATATATATATATATATATGTGTGTGTGTGTGTGTGTGTGTATATCGGTCTGTACATACACATGCCTATACACCTACATGCTCATTTAAATTTCCCATACCGTTGAATCACTGCCACCTACCGTCGCACATACATGCTTGCATACCCGCTTACGTCTCAGGTTACCACCTTTTCATATGGCCAAAGCGGGGCATTTTCGGGACACACATCAGACTTTTCAGGCCAACACATACCCACGGTCAGTACAAAGGTTAGAACTTTACTTATTTGCCTAAATGAATGCTTATTCTTGTAGCGTTTTTTTGCTTCATCTGTTTCTTGTAACTTTGAGTATTTTACATAACTGTTTTATGCAACTGTTACATGAAATATGGGACATATTTCCTACAATCACAAGACTTTTGCCATTGCATTATATTTGGTCTGGACACAACTACCCAAAAAGGGACTGTCCCTCACAAGGTGGGGCAGGTGGTAACCCTACTTACGTCTGCTTTACAGCGCCTTAAGCACCCTATATCCGATTGCCACTATGCGAATGTGTAAGGTATATATTCCCGATAATGCACATGGGGAGACGTGCATCACGGTCAGGTGTTTAATCCCTCGCAAGGTGGGGCAGGTGGTAACCCTACTTATGTCTGCTTTAAAGCACCTTAAGCACCCTATATCCGACTGCCACTATGCAAATGTGTAAGGTATATATTCCTGATAATGCACGTGGGGAGATGTGCATCAGAGTCAGGTGTTTAATCCCGGGTCATAGGTTCTGCAGGACCGGCTGGAGGCTGAACAGTCTTGTGGACAACTACTGCTCATACAACTTGTGTCCAGATGTATACAGGACTGGACATCGTGTGGTGACACCAAGTCTAATGTTTAGAACAGATACATATCCCATGAGGGATAACCAAAAATTGTGGGGACCGATGACCATCTTTGCTTTACAGCTGTAAGGTTGGGTTATACATGCAAGGGATACATAGTTTGCAATCCTGAGAATGCCTAGGGTGAGACCGCCTACTAGATATGGGTAGGGGTCACTATGTGCAGATATGGCCGCTCCTATCTAGCAGCCCGAGTATGGCTGGTTTTGGTGGACATTCAGTAAAGGGGGGGTGGGGTGCTGTGAAGGGGATGATGGGTATTCAGTTATGTATCCAGGTGTCTTGGGGTTGGATGGGTCAGTTCAGGCCAGACCATTATGTGGGTATGTGCCAGTAACGTTTCTGTACATGTGTATTACACATTTTAATGTTCACATGTTTGTGGGATTGTATTGCGGATGTGTATATTTGTTCTTTGGTTATCTTCCTGATTCACACACTCCCTCATAGACCTCCAGTTCACCTATTGTGCATTCAACCCAGTCTCCCCTTGGCGAATTATTACATTACCCATCACCCCCCACCCCCATATTCCACAAGCAACATTCATCCCTTCTCTAGTTGATAGCCCATGGCACAGTCAACAGAACACATTGCATACACTACATATCTCTGGGATAAATATGGTTGTGAGGTCTACACTAACATTTCAGCTCATCCACATGCTGTACTTCACGCACATAGGCACTCGCAAATACTTATCTTTCATGACATGGTAAGTAGACCCGGGTAATACCCATTCATCTATAGGCTGTCCTGGCAAAGATGACTTGGACCGCGAATGGGCAGATATTGGACGAATGCTCTGACCATTGGTAGGGTTGCCACCTTTTCATATGACCTGGATGGGACATTTTCGTGGCACACATCTGATTTTACATGCCAACACATACCCACAGTCATCACAAAGGATAGTACTTTAGTTTCATGCCTACATATAAGCTTTTATTGTTGTAGTGGTGTAGTTGCTTATTCTGTTTTGTTTACCTGCTTATTCTGTTTCTAGTAACATATTGGTATTTTATATATGGACATACGTACTGTATGGGAATATTACATAACATATGGGACATAATTATGCCCTACTATCGCAGGACATTTCACATTTATTATGAATTTGGTATGGACACACCTACCTAGAGGGGGACTGTCCCTCACAATGTGAGACAGGTGGTAACCCAAACTATTGGGCTAGGCTTGACAATTGGCGGGGCGCTAACAGGATGCGTTTCGCTTACAATGCAATACAGGCACGGGGTTTTAAATATCTTTGTTCGAGGGATGGGAACTCAATATTTAGCTACGTGCCTTTGTGTTTACTTCTTATTGTGGTGTTCGCAATGATGTCTTGTATGCTTTGCATACATTTCAGTATCCATGGACACTGACAGGAGTGATTACTATTAGAGGCAGGCTGTACTAGTCAGCATTTTAGGTTGCACATATGCAGCCAACATGTTCACACCTCCATGCAGCGTTTGGACATGCACCCTGCACTCGTACACGTTTCCTATGCACTTGGTCGTTATGGCAGCATGCCTTCATTAATATGCATGTGGTGCTGCTGTGCCATCTCTACGCCGCACAGTCGGTGCATGGCTAACACCATCCTTGCGCCGAGCTTCATGAATTCCGGGGCTTAACTTTAATCAAGCACTAAACAAACAGAAGCCTTCTCTACACATATCTTAGTCCTAAATCCATGAGGGGTTCATACAACAAAACTCCTGATGATAGACTCCCGTCATTGTTTTCTATAGGAAATCAGTGCTAGCACACTTTCCTAGTATACGTAAGCAGTGATTCCTTTCTTTGTGGAGAATTTTCCCTTTTTCATTTTTTACAGTTATGAAGTTTATATATATGTTTGGGGTAGGGGTGGAAGAGGGCTTTGGCCTTGCACAAAACTTTTCATTTTATTCATCAGGTTGAATTCTAACCATTTTAATTGAGTGCCTTGAGTTTATGTTAAGTTAAATATCAGCATTTCATAGGGGAAGCAAAAATGAGCACATCTCATAGATGAGCTGCAACAAAATGCAGATACATACATAGCAAATAATTTATTTATCAGACCTGCAGATAAAAAAACATGCTTTCATTGTGGCAAAATAAAGTTCAATGTCTATAGGTCTAAGCTGAACTGGGTTGGCAGTTGGTGCAGAGGTTTATGGCTTTACCTTGTAGTTGTTGTAGTAGAGGGTTTGATTCCCCATGTCCTCTTTTGTGTACAGTGTGACCTTGAGCAAGTCACTTAACCAGACAGTGTTTGTGGGTAACTAGGGATTTGGGCTAGACTGCTCAATGGACATCTAGCCTACAAGGAATCATAACCCTATCCCTAGGATTTATAAAAACTCTGCCACGACTGCATAAACTGCCTACCGTTTTTGGATATACAGTCATGAAAAATGTAATTCAGAGGTAGCTTTAGCTGCAGTAAAGACCTCATTATTGTCTGACTTTCAAGTCTCTGAATTGCATATTTCTACTGCTCATGCTAAAAGTCATGTGCAGTGGTAGAATACTCTGGCAGCCCATGCGCTGTGTTGACACAGACACCAACCCCACACTCACACACTTTCTGAAATTCATGCACAGACATACTCATAGACACATATGTGCACACATGCACACACACTCACACACACACACACACACACACACACACACACACACACACACACACACACACACACACACACACACACACTTACACACATGCATATATACTACATCCTCTACCTAAATCCCCCTACTGCAAGCACCCAAGTACAAATACACACACACACACACACACACACACACACACACACACACACACACACACACACACACACACACACACATACACACACATGCATACATCTGACTCCATTCATACACCTGTAGAAATGCATACAAATTGCCACTCACATACCAACAATCACACACTCCTATCCCCAACATATTTGCTGAACTTCTCTGCACTTACCTGGATTTCTGCTTTTTCAATTCGCTTTAATGTTTTGCCACTGTCTTTCGGTTCAGTTAAATTCTTCATTAGCCAGTACTAATTTATATTCCCTGAATCACTCAACAGCAAAAATCAGTTTCCACAGGCATTTCGGGGGGGGGGGCACATGCCTAGTTACCATTACCCTTCCCCCATCTGGATTGCCTCATTATCATGTACCATGGGTTGTGGGTCCACCTTCCATGATGATGGTCCTCCTTGTGCAAAGTTACTGCAATAGGACAGCATCCGAGTCAGAAAGGGTTACCACATAGGAATGCCCCCTCATGGTAAGGATTACTGCACCTGGTAACCCTTTCTAAAATCCAGCCAACATCAAAGCAGTATATAAATGGAAAGGTCAATAACCACAAAAAAAGAAGCCAAAGTGCCATATAAAACCAAAAAACACAATCCTTCAGCACATAGAATGTCACCAAGTAAGCACAAGCAGGCAAATCTTCAAGAAACAGTTTTATTCCAGCAATAAAGGCTCTCCTAAAAAACATTAACGATAGCAGCATCCACAATACATTTTCACCACTTACTTAATCAGATAAATGGAAAGGTGATAAAAAGAAATCATGGAATACAGAGAAACAACCAGAGATTTAATAGGTTATGAAACCCAGAGTACAAAGAATCAACCAAAGAATCCCTAATATGCATAATATAATTGATTCAGACCCGACCACTGATTCAGAGAATTTGGAGTATAAAGTCATCTTGAGCTGAGTCTCTAATGTGCCTGAAATTGTACATGAATAAAAATAATCATGAATAGATATTCAACACCAAAAAAGTGGCTTAGGGGTGAGGCTGGGAATTAGGCAGGAGAAAAGGGCAGCATGTTCCATATAAACTACTAATTGAGTCAGAAGTGCTACTTTAGTTCTATAAGGAAAGAAGGTAGCGCTTCAAATAAAAATAAATGTGAAGATAGCACACCATGGTAGAACATATGTGACACTTTTATGTGTGTGACAGAGGAAGACAGTATTGCCCCGTAGAGAATAGACATGGAAACTGAACTGCGATTGTTACTCCATTATGATATACTTTGTGTAGCAGGAAAAAGAAAATATTAATGTTATAAATGAATAATCATCACATCGACTGAAAAATGCAAAGTGAGTTTTTGCAACAGAAAATAGAGTCAGTAAAGTAATTATGATCAACACTCTGTGCTGGAGGAAAACAGCTACCCAAAATTATATTAAGCTTGTATTGTACCATTCGTACTTGGGTTTGACATAGCTGGCGCTGCAGAAGCTGAAAAGGCTTGAATGCAGAGTAACTCCAACAAAAATAGGAGTTTTCTGGATATTTCAAAGTGATACAAATCACCTATAAACATACATTATAGCAGTCCATACCTTTTACATCCCTTAAAGGGAGAAGAGTTATATAAAGACTGATGTGGCATATATCTACATAGAAATAGCCTAGAGGTATGCCTCAAACAATTTATTAAGACTGACGCAGAAAAGGAGTTTTGCTGTAAAAGTAATTTTGTTTTCAGAGTGTGCCTGCACCTGATATCTGGCAAAATGTAATGAGGTAAGTGAACCAGGTTTTACTTATTATGTGTCTAATACATCTAGTAGAGATTTAAATACATGTAGTAAGCTAGTTAAGTGTGCATATCACATACTTAAATGCCTTACCACTTGAGCTAAAGAACTCAAACTGTTAATAGCAATCATGCTGTGCCTTTTAGTCATCTGTTATGACACTTTCATATATTAGTATTGCATGACATTAAATGGTAAATGGAGCTGGTAAAGAACTCAAACTGTTAATAACACCCATGCATCTTCCTTTATTTCGTCTGTTATGACACGTTTATAAATGAATGTTACATTGTATAAAATAGTAAATAGAGCTCTTATCCATGCAGAAGAAAAGAGAAGAAGTTTGCAAAATTAAACCACTGGCTAAAATAAATTAAGAATGAAGCACAGAAAAAGAAAATACATACTAGTACTACTTGCACTAATAATAATAACAATAATAATAGCAATAATAATCATCACCATCTTACGAATGACACGGAGCTGAAAATGGTAGCTAGAAATCATTGTGCAGTTTTGAAAATAAAACTGTGCTATGTGGCTGATTGTGCAAATGAAAGAATAAAAGTTCTCGTTTTAATCAAATCTGTAGCAATGTAGTGGAAAAAAACTGCTTTGATAGAATGTGTAAAAAGCTAAATGACTGTTTCACAAAATTTGAATGTTGTGCAGACTTAAAATGAGAAAGAAGCTGTTTGTTGAAACTGTGCACATACAGAGATGGATTGCAGTACAGACTGATCAAACCAACATAAATGACCTGAGATGCATCTCACTGGATAATCTGAAAATAAATATTATGGACCTCTATGAATATGCATCAAAGATAGGTATGTGCCCTGCACTGAGCAGCACTATACCTTCACCAATGATGATGTCACAGTATTAATGAAAAATGACTGCTTTTAACATTCCTGGAGATTCCGTATCTGTCAACATGGGAGGATGTAGTTAACAGACCACATTGTTTTGCCAAGGATAGTCTGCACCTGTTGTCCCCCTCACCAGGCTTTTGGAAATTGGCTAAAACTTTATCCACCCCCTTAGAGCCTTTTTAGGCAAAGACAAAATGACAAACCTTCAAACAAGAAAAGTCAAAGCAACATTAGGTGAATCTAGGGAATTAGCACACTGTCCTAGATTGTCCTAGGGACCTAGCTATATATTCATAGGTTCATAGGTGTGTACTAGGCTAATAGCCCTGGAGCCTTTACAAGCCTAGCCCATTGAAGTACCCTGGCATCATGCCACCTGACATTAGTTCCCAGTGCCTCTATCAAGTAGAGCCACTGGAGTGATCCCCAGGGTGAACTTTATATTTCCCTTCCACTCATCAAGATTTCTCTTGAAGAGGGCCAGTGAGGTGCTCTGCTTGACATTTATGGGACATCTATTTCAGAGCATGGGCAGCCTCTGGGTTATGAACCTGTCCCTTCAGCATGTTCCGTTGATTGTGGTAATGAGGTTGAGGTCTCTGGAGTGTGTGGTGCGGAGGGTTTGGGATTTCTTTAGGTGTAACATTTCTAACAGTGCTGTGTCAGACATGGCTTTGGAAGTCAAGCAGAGGTTGCCTCTTAGTAGATAATATGAGACAGAGAATAGCTGGAGTTTTTTGGGTCTGTCCATGTAGGACATTTATTTAAGGCCTAAGATCCTCTTCATAAGGTACTTTTGTGGCCTTTTCAGCTGTTGCATGTGTCTAGTGAGGTACATGCTAAATGGAGCATTATACTCGATGACTGGCCAAATGATGGAAGAGTAGAGAAAGATGATGACCTCTTTTTTCCTGGATGCAAAACCCTTGGTAATGAGATGTACCACATAGAAGGACTTTCTGACCACAGTGGTAATGTGGTGGTCAAAGGAGAGGTTGCTATCAACCTATGTCCCCAGATCTCTTTTAATACCTTCAGTGTTCAGTGGGCTCCCATCAATGTGGTAATTCATGGGAACTGAGTTTTTCCCAAAAGGGATGATGACACATTTTTTGGCATTAAGCTTAAGGCCATGGTTTCAACACCAGTCATTGGTCTCAGTGAGGCCTTTCTGTAGGATGTCGACATCACTTGGGGAGTTAATAATGGCTGCCAGCTTGCAGTCATCTGCAAACTTGGTCAACCAGAGTCCCTCTGTGTTGGCTTGGCCTTTTGAGAAGAAGATGCAAACAGGAAACGACCCGGGACTGATCCCTGTTGGACTCCACTGGTGTCTGGTCAGCAGTCTGACTTGGAGTCCGCTACTTTCACACTGTGTGTTCTTTCTGTGAGCCAGTCTGCAACCCACCTAGTGATATGGGGTTGATGCCTAATTTGGTGAGTTTATCAAGAATTCCTGACTGGGGAATGGTATCAAAGACCTTGGCCAGATCGAGGTAAGCTGTATGAACTGCCTTGCCCTCATCCACAGCTCTGTTAAATGACTCAAAGAAGTCAACCAGGTTGAGCAGGCATAATATACCTTTCACAAAACCAAACTGCGCGGGATCTAGAGTTTGGAGATTCCCTACATCCTTGTTATTAGGTCCATGATGATGTGCTCTTTAGCCTTACATATCAGACTTGTCAGGCTAATGGGGCGATAATTCCCAGGGTCTGTAGTCTCTCCCTCTTTATGGACAGGGATGACTGTAGCAGTGCACCATTTGGGCAAAGCCTGAGGTGAGGCTGTGATTGAACAGGGCACACAGATGTAGTGCCAGTTCACTTTGTAGTTCATGTAGAACACATCAAGGGATATTGTTGGGTCCCATGGAAGCTGTATTCTTGGCCTTGGATAATGAAGCTTTAACCTGTGCTGCAGTAATGCTGGGTGCCTGGCATTCCTCTGGTATTGTGATTGGTCCTTTGGTGGGGAGAGAGGTAAAGTTGGCACTGAATCTTTCGGCCAGTATGTTGGCAATATCTATTGGCTCAGGTTCCATTATGGAGTAACTCAGACCAAACCTGGGTTTTGCCATGGAGATTCTTTATATAACTATAGAAGGCTTTGTGGTTGTTTTTAGTGTCTGCCACAATCCTGCCTTCATATCTGGCTTTAGAGGTTTTGATGAGGGATCTCAACTTTTTGTTGAGGCTAATAAGGGAGTTTTTCCAGTATTGGGACGTCACCTTTTTCTGGAACATTTCCTTCTGTTGTACAGTTTATTAATTGCAGAGGACCACCAGATCGGCTTCCTTTTTTGGAGGAAAGCATCTTGGTTCTGTTGGTATGGCTAGTTCCATGCATCTATGTACATGTTCGTACATTGGTGTATGACTCAGTAGTCATGCATCTGGCAAATTTGCAATGCAAATTGTGGCCTGCTACAGATCACCCTCCATGACCCAGGACCACCACTCCACCTTTCTGGAGACACTGGAAAACATGATGGTCCTACCGAACACCCTGATATTAGGCGATTTCAATTACCCTACCATTCACTGGGAAAACTACTCGAGTACAAACTCCCAGGCCCAGCACTTCCTGGAATTCATCAACTCAAACTCCCTAGATCAGCTGGTAAACTCCTCTATGAGAGTTGAAAACATATTGGACCTGGTCATCACCAGCATGGGTGACAGGTGCTCCACACCGGTGGTCAACCCGTCACTGGTTAGATCAGACCATAAACTAATTACTATGGATGTTCACACCCCACCACCACCCCCAACTAAGGAAACCACAGTAAAAAAATTTTCTAAAGCAAACTTCACCTTACTTAAGACAGAGGTGGTAAGTTTCACAGCCCCCACGCTAAAGGATAATGCTGCCCAAGATGCAGAAACCTTTACAAATTCACTCTATGAGCACCTACAAGGATGCACGGATCATGCCATCCCTAGCAAAACCAAGACTCACTCCTCTATGAGAAGGAAACCAGTTTGGTGGGCCCCTGCCATAAACAGGCTATACAAAAGAAGGAGGAAACTCTTTCAGAAAAAAAGGCAAATCCCAAGAAGGAAAGACATCCCTGATCAGTATCAGTAAGAAACTAAGGTCCCTCATGAAATCATCCAAGGCTAACTTTGAAAGAAAAATAACCAAGGATTCAAAAGATAACCACAAAGCCTACTTTAGCTATGTTAAGAATCTAAGTGGCAACTCACAGATATGCACTGAACTAGTGCAAAATAGCACAAAATATACTGAACGTACTGATATTGCCAACATCCTGGCAGATAGATTCAGTGCAAACTTCATCCCCCTCTCACCCCCAAAAAGGCCCACAACAGTACCAGAAAAGTGAAGTGTCCCAAAATTCACAGACTCACAGGTGAAAACAGCCCTTTCAAAAGCCAAAAACACAGAGCCAATGGGACCAGATGGAGTCCCAGGCTGCGTCTTGCACGAACTACAGAACTAACTAATCCCCCACCTAAACGCGCTGTTCAACCTCAGCCTCTCCACAGGCTATGTGCCCATAGAATGGCGCACAGCAACAGTTATTCCTCTCCACAAAGGAGGGGCCACAACTGACCCTGGTAACTATCACCCCATAAGCCTGACTAGCCTGGTCTGCAAGGCTATGGGAGAGCATCATCATGTAACTCATTAACAAAGACATTGGGAACCTCCAAACACTTGACCCAACCCTGTTTGGCTTTGTTAAGGGCAGATCATGCCTACTAAACCTGGTTGACTTCTTTGAGACTGTCACAAAGGCCATAGACATGGGAAAGGTGGTTCACACAGCCTACCTTAACCTTGCCAAAGCTTTCGACACCATTCCCCACTCAGGTATTACAGAAAAACACAACAGCCTGAACATAAACGCCTACATCATGAGATGGGTTTCCAACTGGCTTACAAACAGAACTCACATGGTAAGAATAGCGGGCTCCAGGTCTGACTCTAAACCAGTCACAAGTGATGTCCCACAAGACTCGGTCCTGGGACCCCTTCTGTTTAGCATATACTTCTCAGAAGTACAGACAAACACAGGAGGACTATGGCTAACCAAGTTTACTGACAACTGCAAACTGGGAGCCATAATTGACTCTCCAGCTGACACGGGCATTCTCCAAAAGGGCCTTACTGATACGGACGCCTGGTGTCAAAGTCATGGCCTCAAGCTAAATGCCAAAAAATCCATAGTCATCCCATTTGGGAAAAAGAAAACACCCACGAATTACCACATAGGTGGCAGCCCCCTTAATACAGAACAGGTAATATGAGATCTGGGGACCCAGGTAGATAGTAATCTCTCCTTTGACAATCATATTGCCAAAGTAGTTAGGAAATCCTTCTATGTGGCCCATCTAATTACTAAAAGGTTTGCATCTAGAAATAAAGAGGTTATAGTGCCCCTCAACTCGTCACTCAATAGACCCATCATAGAGTACAATGCCCCATTTAGGATGTACCTCACAAGACACTTCCAACAGCTGGAAAGACCACAAAAGTACCTCACCAAGATGATTACTGGCCTCAAACATATATCCTATGCAGCCCGACTGAAAAAACTCCGGCTGTACTCAGTGGCATATCGCTTACTCAGAGGTGATCTCTGCCTGACTTACAAAGCCATGTCCAACTCAGAATAGATGGACATGCTCCACCTAAAGAAATCCAAGTCACTGCGAGCCACGGGCTCTAGTGAGCTAAACCTTGCCACAACAATAAATAGAACATACTGGCGGGATAGATTCCTGTCACAGAGACTCCCCATGCTTTGGAACAAAATTCCAAACTACATTTGGCAGAGCCCCTCACTAAGAATCTTCAAGACAAACCTTGACGAGTGGATGGGTAACAGAAAATACACCCCTGGGATCACTTCATTATCTCTGCTTGACAGATGATCAGTTAATTAATCAATGGGGAGGCAAAAGCCGACACACTCTAACAAGGCTTATAAATGTCCTCGGGCAGATAGCCTAGTACCTACCTATGAACCTATGAACCTATCTATATTCCATTGGCAAGGGTATAATGAAGTTAGCCACCTCTGTTTTTAGGAGCCCAAAGTCAGCTTTGGAGAAGTTTTTCATGGTGGTTACCTTTGCGGGGGGTGTGAGTAAGATGTGGATTTCCATGGTGATTAGTTTTTGGTCAGCTCTAACCAGGGAGGAATTGACTATCGGTGTAGAGCAACGGTTGCCCATGTTAGTAATAACAAGGTCAAGGATACTGGCTCTTCTAGTGGGGGTAAGAATGAGCTGGTCCAGGTAATTGGAACTGATGAATTCCAGGAAGCGTTGGGCCAGTTTATTGGTGCATAAGTAGTTTTCCTAGTTGATGGAGAGGTAGTTGAAGTCATCTAGTATGAAAATGTTAGACTGGACCCTAATCATTTCTAGGGTGCTTAGGAACATGGAATGAGAGTCTTGGGACATGGTTGGGAACCTATAGCAGGCTATGACCTGAATTGCCATCTTATCCAGTGTTAGTTATAGCTGAAGTATCTCAGATGCACTATGCTGGGCTACTAGTCTGGAGGTGTGCATGTCCTTTATGAATATGGAGACACCATCACCTTTGGAGCTTCAGTTCATGTCCTGGGGCTGAAATATGTGGAATGAGTTATAAACTGGTAGTGCAGGGGTGCTTCCTGTTGCTTTAATCCAGGTCTCCATTACAGCACAAATGTCAGTATTCTCCATTTTAAGGAGTGCTTTGAGCAAGTGCATCTTGAGATTTAGACTTATAGCACTGAGCAGTATGACCCTCAGATTGCATTTATTTATAGCTGTTATGGTGGTAATTTGTTCTTTGGAACATCACCTAAAAAAGAATCTGTAGGGATGGCAAGAGCCTTAGCCAGTATCCAGAAACCCAGGAATGACAGATGCAGGGCATCTCTGGGAAAGCATCGAGGAATGTCAGTCATGTCATCCCAAGCAGACAGATACTGGATCCCCTTAGAATGACACTAGAAACTTAGCCAATTGCTGAAGTCAATCATTTTCTGCTTGTACTGCGGTATCATTCTGGACGATGGTAGGATGTTGCTCAGGACTTCGGTCATACCTGCCTCCACCACATAATCCGAGAGCTCCTCCATGTTTCTTTTCATGTAGTGCAGGGTGGTGCATCTCAGGTCATTCACACCCACATGGAGAGTGACAGAGTCATACTTGTACTTGTTGTAGAGTGACCTGAGTGTGTGTGTTATGTGTTGGATTCTGGTACCTGATAGACAGCTGACTATTACCTTCTCCTTATTCAACTTAGTGAGTGGGACATCAGTGTGCCTCACTATCAAACCACCTATGATTAATGTATTGGGCAAGCTGTTTTGCCTTTGGGGCTTAGGTTGAGGAGCAACCTGTGTAGGTGAGCTATGTGTCGTGTGGTTTGTGCTGTGTTGTGGTGGTCTCCTACAGATTACTAAGAAGCAATCTATGCCTGACTCTTTAAACATCCTCAGATCCAGCTCTGATGGAAATTTTACACATCCACAAAATGAAGAACTGCACTACAACCACTAGATCCAAGGATTTAAACTTTTCCTGCAGCATAAATAGAACATGCTGATAAGGCAGATATGTGTCTCAATAGATATCTGTGTTATAGAATATGCTCACCATCCATGTGATGCAGAGCTCATCCTTGACCCTATTCAAATGGAACCTTGACCATTGAATGGGAAATTGTAAAGCTATGAACCTATGAATATTATGCTGAAAGCAGTTGCTGTATTGAAAAGCTTATTGTCAACAGCAAAAGTGCTGGCTTAAGGTAAACACTCAAGGCAAATGCAATATTCTGTCAGGTCTATTACAAACGCATGAGTCTGAAGCACTTTAAGACTATCATCTTACAGGTGAGGACCTGAGTGTCTTGTAGGATGCATGGGCTGCTTCTCCTGCTCATACTCAAATAATGTGTTTGGTCAGTGTGCAGCAGCTATGCAGGGAGAGTGAGGCTACTGCACCTTACCCAAATACATCATCTGAGTTTGTGAAAGGTAAGAGCATCAGTAGTGGGGAGGAAGTGGAAGGGGGAATGTAGCTTAGATTTTTCAGGCAACAATCAGAATGGAGATTTAGGTTTATGAAGTGATAAAGAAGTTTAGGGTAAGGGAATGGTAGGAGAGTTATGGGTTTAGGAAGTAGGAGGAGAGTTTTACCCTTAGAAAGCAGGAGGGGAGTTTAGGGCTTGGAAGGAGGAGGAGTGTGGTTTTAGGTTCAGAAGTGATCATGGAATTTAGGGTCAGGGAGGAGGGAGTGGAGTTTTAGGTTTAAAGAGCAATCATGGAGTTTAGGGTTAGGGAGGGAAGTGGAGTTTTTTTGGTTAGGGAGCAGTAAGTAAGTTTAGGTTTAGGGAGGAGGAGAAGCAACAGACTTTTAGAGTTTGGAAGGGATTAAAGATATTAGGTTTAGGAAGCATGAGGGTTTTACAGTTAAGGTTATGGAATGAGGATTCTTGTTATGGTTAGGGACTGGTTATCAGCTAGAGATTTGGAAGAACTAGGTGGTGAGAAGGCTAGGTAAGTAAATATGATCAGGCTAGTGGGGGTTGGGGCACTTGGCATTTAGAGCAAGTAGCAGCGAGCAGGTGTCTTGAGTTAGTAGCATACAGTCACTTGGAGACTTTATGTTGTCAGAATCTGAATTTAAAACTTTAAAGTTACAAGGCAAAGTGAGTCAATCCTGGCATATTGGCAACTTAAAGTGAAGCTTATGTATACTGCAATAAGAAGTCTATATTAAAATCTTGGCAGATATCCTTACTTACCCCATTTCCATCCAGATCAATTTATCAATAAGAGAGAACCATGTCCCTTCACTCTGGGGAAAAAATTATCATTCCCCTGCACAAAGGTGGAAATTCCACCAAATTCTCCAACTATAGACCTGTTTTATCATATCTCCTCTTATCTGTGTTTCTTGAAAAATGTATCAGCTTTTAGCTTCTCATCTACATTATCAATAATCATTTTCTTTCTCAAACTCAGAATGGCTTCTGTTCCCACCATAGCACAACACCATAAATTTTCACAGAAATACAAGCAACCTCATCTCTTCTCTTTTTTCAGATCTGTCCAATGCCTTTGAGACAGTTTTTCGTCAAAAATAAGTAATCAGACTTTCTTCTTTAGGACTTGATTACTCATCCCTCTTATGGTTTCAGAGCTATCTATCAAATAAGCAACAAGTTAGAAGATGGCAAAACAAATATTCTGTTTTTTTCCTCAAGGATGAGCCCTAGGACCACTACTGTTTAACATCTTTATAAATTATTTTGACATTGGAATCAAGCATGCCAACACAATGCAGTATGCAGATGACTCTATCCTTATCTGCTCAGCTCCTAACATGCTGTACTTTCAGCAGGTCATTGCAGAGTCCTTCACATCTACTGACTCATAGTTATACACCTCCAACCTAATTCTAAATGCAAAGAAAATTAAGTTAGTGCTACTCTGACCAAAACAATACCAAACCCACCAAAACTAACCTTAGTATTACATCCAAAGACAATACTACAACAAAAATAGTATCACAAACTAAATTGCTGGGTGTTGCTATAGATGAAAATCTAAAATGTCATATTACTTAAGACATTAAAAAACACACCAAGATTTTTTACCCTTTATCGAGCTAGTCTGTATCTCTCAGAATCTGCTAGGAAAACCATAGCTTCATCCTGTCTTCTCCCATCACCTTCTTATGCAGCTCCCATTCTTACTAACCTGCACTCTGCATGTATGAAGATACTGAACACAGGCTATAACAATAAAGCTAAATTTGCAACTAAGCTTCCATCCAGAACACATCACTGTTTGCCCTTAAACAGTTACACTGGATTGAGCTTCCATAATATCTCTCCTACTCTCAAGTAGTTACTGCACACAGCCTAATTTCTAAATGTGAAAATTCTCCTTCTTAAAACATTTTCCAGCACAACCCTCCTACAGGGGAACTGCACTCAGGAAATAAGTGTCTCCTAATTTCAATGAATCTAAAATCGTAGCAGACGATTCACTTTATTCAAGTTATGTCACTAAACTGTGGACGAACATACCAACGGAACTACGACAACTAGAAAATCTGAAATCCTTGAAAGCTATATTGTGTCCAATACCTGTCTAGCTCTTGTTTATGCTCCTGCTTTGCACTTGGATAATCACCCCTTTACATCACTCTAACTTTATATTCTTATAACCCTTCTCTTTTCTGCTTGTATATAGCCAACATGTGAATTTCTACCCAGTTTTTGGATATATTGTATGTACGCTATTTGATGATTTCTTTTGTTTGTGTCTATGTATGTTTTGGAAATGTTTTGTATTTCTTAAACCTGCTTTGAGTAGTTTAAAAATTGTAATCACATGCTAGGTTTCTGTTTTGCATTTTGATGCATAAACATGGAGCTTTTCTCCCCAGGCCTTCACTGAAATGGGGTTTTGCCAATTCGGACTATCCTACTAAACAAATGTAAATAAATATATTTTTGTTTCACTTTCTGGATTTTTTTATCTTAGATTTAATCAACCAAATGTACTGGATTGATTGGATTTAAGAATAGTAAGTTAAGAAGCATACCACTAAGGCATAAGAAAACAGAATGTTGTGTAGGTAGGCAGTAAGAATGTGCCAAAGCATGCAGGAAACAGTGTGTTGGTTATACTAACAGGCAATTAAGCCTATAGCTGCTTTTTGCATATTTCCAGTAAAATCTCTATGTCGTTATACCGTCCAGATGTTTTTGTGGTTAGGTTCCTTAATTAAGTGACTTGCCAATTAATATTAGAAACAGCAAAGTGTCAGTAACAAAATGACACCAAGGTTGTTAATCTAGAATGTCTTGCAGTAAAAATATGGATCACTTTTTGTCACTTATTATTCATCTTTTTATATTTGCATTCATGTTGAGAACCTAGAGAGCTACGTGTTATTGTCTGCATGATATGAAATTTCATGGTGGAAGAGAGAAAAATGCATTTTGGATGCCTATTTATAGTACACAATACTGGCAATATTTCTGTATGCTACTAATTATGAAAATATGCAATATTTCTGAGCATGCTTAATACTTCCAAAACCCAGTGACTTGACGTGTACAGCATGATGTCAGGTGAAATTTAAGATGCTGTTGAATAAAACTGTCACTGATATTTGTATTCACAGTTGCACATTTTGAGAGCTATACAGTGTTATTTATATTTGAAATTATAGAGTAAAGTATATGTTTTCATACGTCTGTAAATATCTCTAAAAAAAAAAACAAGACCCCAGAGAAGAATCTACAGCTGTCATGTGAAAAGTCATGCCTGGCTATCAAAAGTATTCTAACAATATAAATCTATTTAGCACGGCTTCCAGCGTACAACTTTTTTGTGAAACTTTAGAGAGAAAAATATCATTTTTAGTTTGTGTGCATTATAATGTATTATACAATGACTGGCCATAGATATGCAAAAACAAACACGCTGATTGACCAGCCCATTGTAAATTTGAGACTATACTAATGTAAAAGGTTCGGTCGCCTGGACTTTTTCCGTTAGTATATCTCTTTCTTTTCAGAGATAGCAACGGAGAAAGGAAGATCTCCATTGCATTTTTTAAACATCTCTTGCTGTTATACGAGTTGAAGAACTCGTATAACATAGAGATATCTTAAAAAAATGCAACAGAGTTGCTTTTGTTTAAAGATATCTTGCTATGTTATATGAATTCAACTCCTATAGCATAGTGAAGCATCTTTGAAAAAAAAATCAACAGAGATATTCCTTTCCCTGTTGGTACCTCTACACAGCACTGATGTACTGTGTAAGTGTAGAAACATGCCTCTTACGCATGTGCAGTACATCAGAACTACCCGAGGATACCGGACAGCTGCAGAAAGGCAGCAGGGAGGCATTATACAATGCCATTATTTAAGAAAAGTAAGTATTTTTTTCTTAAATAATGTCATTGTATAATAGCAATGACCCACTTCTGGGTGTGGGTAATACTGGATTTACCCACAGTTGTCTTTGTTTGATCACTCAGGCTTCACCCTCATGACCAAACCACATCAACTGTTGGTAAATCCAGCATTACCCACACCCAGGCGTGGGTTATTGCTTAATTATAATGTTGATGCAAAGACTGTGAATGCACTAACTGTTATCATTAAAGAGAAGACATTTTTCTGGTAACACTACTGTTTGCATCATTTTAATAGCGTTATCACTCTCAAAATATTTGTTTTTTTTTTGGGGGGGGTTTAATCTGATTTTCAGAAAATAGTCTGAAATGTTAGGGTGTATATAGGCTGCTAGAGATGTGGCATTTCACAGCTCACAGATGCTAATAAAATAAATGATGTGGGCAGGCACTAGTGTTAAAAATGTAGTGCAGAAAGCTGAAACTATTTGTCAGAAAAATAGAAGATAAACAATAGCATTTAGAGAAGTATGCAGGGGGGTTGACTGTGTGAGGTTCTTTACCAGGAATGTACCATATTAAATTATCTCCAATTGATGCACCAATAGTTTATGCAGCTATTAGAGTAACAATAACTTTAAACAATACAGGAGGAGCTCAAAAGTGGAAAGTATGAGTATGAGTGTGAGCGTAAACAAGAGGTCACTCATTCATCCTTACTTGCCTACTTTTAGGTTCATAGGTTCATAGGTGTGTACTAGGCTAATGGCCCTGGGGCCTTTATTTATTATTATTTATTTATTTATGTATTTCCAGTTTGATAATCGGGGAGGTCCACTGGGCTCAAGGAGCCCATTTTCAGTGGAGGCCCGGGGAGAAAAGCTCCGTATTACACACAATTAAACAATCATGGAATTATATAATTTTGTAAAGCAAATATAAAATAATATGATGAGATATAGTAATTTACAAATGCAAACAAGAAAAAAAATACAAACATAAATGCAATTCATGACATACATACATAGTTAGTTAGAGAAACATTTGCACGCAGGTCATAACATACATACATAGTTGGTTAGAGCCCAATTTGCACAGCATATGTTTGAACAGCTGTAGCAGGATAATCAGAACAAAGTAATAACTATCAATTTGTAAAACTTCTATAAGTAGTTGCAAAGATTGAATATTTGCAGGTTAGTAGTGAATATAGGTTTTTGCAGAATAGGGGAGGAAATAAAGGTGGAAAGTACAAAGTGTAGTATGTATTCATAGAAGATTCTGGTGAAAGCAGAGAGAAGCAGCTGAGCAGTAGAGAAAGATTCAGTTGTTTATTAAAGAAAGATTTGGGGGTAATCAGAGAGAGGCAGATATACAGTGGAGAAAGAGCTGTAGTTTAGTAGTAAAAGTGGTGTACACACTTCTTAGCTAGTTAGTATCAGCTGTTAGTATCAACCTTTTGTATAGGTGGAAGAGAGAAATATTCCAAAATAGAGAGAGAGTAGAGATAGGTTATGTACAGTATTTACATTATATACATTCAAGGTTTACATTAGATTCAGAGCGGGGCAGCTGTTGTGGAAAACAGCATGGTGTAGAGGTATATGTGGAAGTACATGTATAGGCAATATTAATAGGATTAGGTAGGAAGAGTGCAATTACATTTCCAATTATAGGAGAGGTAGGAATGGAGCTGGGATTTGAAGTATTCAAAGTTTTTTGTGATTCTTAGCAAGGGTGGGAGAGAATTCCATTTTTTTGCTAAGGAGTAGGATAGCAGAAACCGGCCAGTGGGATGTTTTGGTTTGTATACAGAAAGTAGATTTTGTTGGGCAGATCTTAGGGGTTTGTAGGGAGTGTAAAATGGTAAGCTATTTTGTTAGAGCAGGGCATGCAGTAGGTTTAAAGATTAATTTGTGGGCTGTAGTGAGTTGGAGGTAGTCAAGGTAGTTGCTCTAACCAATTTAGCATGTGTAGAGAAGCACAATGGTGGGAGGAGTGTTTGGATTTAGTAGCGAATTTAGAGATATTGTTGTAACAGATTTCTAGTTTTGAAGAGATGGAGGAAGAAAGATTGGTTAGTAGTGAAGCCCCATCTGATAGTGATGGTAGTAAGTAGGTAGTGGCGAGAGTTTGTCTTGCAGAAGGAGAGAGAAAGTGAGAGTTTCTGTATAGCATACCAAGTTTTTGATGTTTTTTTTTAATATTTAGTTGGATATGGGTATCGAATTTCAGGTGTTCATCAATAGTATCCTCTAGGATTTTAGCGAAAGGGACAACTTCTATAGTGGGGTTGGCATGATTGATGATGTTGAATGATTGTTTGTTAAGGGGGAGGGTATTTGAAGGAGAGAAAAGTAGTATTTTGGATTTATTTGCATTAAGGGAGAGGTGGTTTTGAAGCATCCGGTTCTCAGTAGTTGTAAATGCAATTTGGGTTTTTGCCTGGAGCTCAGGAAGATTAAGAATAGAGCAGACTAAAGTAGAGTCATCTGCATATTGCACTATTTTAGTGTTAGGAATGGCAGCATGGAAATCATTGATAAATACATTAAAGAGCATAGGACCAAGTGTGGACCCCTGGGGAACCCCGGTTGGGTTAGGTAGGAAGGTTGAGGTCCCAGTTTGCCATTTTACAGCCTGGGATCTGTCAGAGAGATAACTATTAAACCACGTAAGGGAGTTTTGAAAGAGATTGAGGTTAGAAAGGTGAGTCAGAAGGTGGGTATGGGAGACAGTGTCAAATGCCTTGGATAGATCTAGAAGGACTGTGGATACAATTTCTCCAAAGTCACGAGCATGGTTTACTCTGTCTAAAAAAGAGAGCAGAGCAGTTATTGTACTATGGCCAGGATGGAAGCCATGTTGGGTAGGGGTGAGGAGATGATTATTGATGAGGAAGGGCATGAGCTGAAGGTGGATGCTTTTTTCAAGAATTTTTGAGATTGGGGAGAGAATGGCTATCGGTCAAAAGTTTGAGATGTTATTGTTTTTGCCTCCTTTGTGGAGGGGTAGGATAAATGCAGAACAGCACAATTTGGGGACATAAGATACCTGTATGGATCTATTAATAAGAATGCTGATGGGGATGGTGTTACCATCTGCAGCAAGCTTTAGAAAGAGTGAGGGGATATTGTCAAGGGCGTTGGAGCATCAATTGTACTCTGCACGTAAGGCAGGTGCAAAGAACCAAAACAGGCAAACTGAATTTAAACAACAAGGTTCAGTACCAAGTGAGTGAAAAAATATATTTATTAAAGAGAAATTATTTAATAAATATATTTTTTCACTCACTTGGTGCTGAACCTTGTTGTTTAAAATCCCGTTGGAGCATGGCTTAAGTCTGGAGAGAAGCTTTTTGATGTAAGAGGTGGAGATGGGTTTTAAATAAAATGTGGGGAGAGGGTTGGGAGAGGAAGGTTGAGTAGAGGAAGGGGAAGTGGGATTGAGAGTGGAAGACTGAGTAGAGGAAGGGGAAGTGGGATTGAGTGGGGGGGCGAGATATGATTGGAGAAGGTCTGAGTTCAGCTATGGAGTTGGTAAAGAAGGGGTTGAATAGGATGGCAATTTCTGTGTCTGTTTTATTGTTATCAGGACAAAGACTGATTTTGGTACCTGGATGCAGAAGAGAGCTGATGGAGTTCCATAATTTTTTGGGATTTTTTGAATGGGTAGACTGTAGTTAAGTGTAATAAGATTTTTTGTTTTTTGTAATATACTTTTTGGTTAGGTTGCGTAGTTGCTTATATTTAAGAAGGTTATTAGGGTGTTTATTTTAGTTGAAAAGTTTCCAGGTCTTGTCTCTTTGCTGCATAAGTGTTTTAGTGTCTTTAGTTAGCATTGGGGCAGAGCTGGGTTTTATTCATTTTATTCTAGGTGGGGCGTGGGTGTTTAGGATGTCTAGGAAGGTTGTATTAAAGAAGTCTATGGCTTTATCAAGGGAAAGAGTTTTTAGATTGTCCCAGTTTGTTAGTTTCAGCCTTTCAGCCTTTACAAGCATAGCCATAGGATTTCCCTGGCATAGTGGCACCCAAACATAGTTCCCAGTGTCTCTGTCGAATAGATCCACTGGAGTTATCCACGGGGTGAATTTTCTGTTTCCCATTCACTCATCAAGATTTCTCTTGAAGAGAGTCAGCGAGGTACTCTGCTTGATATGTATGGGAAGTCTATTCCATAGCATGGGTAGTCTCTGGGTTATGAAACTGTCCCTTTAGCATGTTCTGTTAATTGTGGTAATGAAGTTGAGGTCTCTAAAGCATGTGGTGCTGAGGGATTGGGATTTCTTTAGATGTAGCATTTCTAACAGAGCTGGGTCAGACATGGCTTTGTAAGTCAAGCAGAGATTGCCTCTAAGTAGGTGATATGAGACAGAGAATAGTTGGAGTTTTTTGAGTCTGTCCATATAGGGCAAGTGTTTAAGGCCTAGGATCCTCTTTGTGAGGTACTTTTGTGGCCTCTACAGTTGTTGCAGGTGTCTAGTGAGGTACATGCCAAATGGGGCATTGTACTGGATGATTGGACTAATGAGGGAAGAGTAGAGGGAGACAATGACCTCTTTCTTCCTGGATCCCTTAGTAATGAGATGTGCCACATTGAAGGACTTTCTGACCACAGTGGCAATGTGGTGATCAAAAGAGAGGTTGCTGTCAACCTGTGTTCCCAGATCTCTTATAACACCATCTGTGTTCAGTGGACTACCATCAATTTGAAAATTCATGGGAACTGTTTTTTTTCCAAATGAGATGATGACATATTTTTTGGCATTGAGCTTAAGGCCATGGTTTTGACACAAGTCGGTCATCTCAGTGAGCCCATTCTACAGGATGTCAACATCACTTGGGGAGTTAATAATAGCTCCCAACTTGCAATCATCTGCGAACTTTGTCAGCCAGAGTCTCTTTGTGTTGGCCTGGACTACAGAGAAGTAAATACCAAACAGGAGAGGACCCAGGACCGAACCCTGTGGGACTCCACTTGTGACTAGTCAGCAGTCTGATTTGGAGTCAGCTACTTTCACACTCTGAGTTCTGTCTGTGAGCCAGTTTGCAACCCAACTAGTGATATAGGGGTTGATGCCTAACTTAGTGAGTTTTTCTATGATTCTTGAGTGGGGAATGGTATCAAAAGCCTTGGCCAGATCAAGGTAGGCTGTATGAACCACCTTGCCTTCATCCACAGCTCTGGTGACTGACTCAAAGAAGTCAACCAAGTTGATCTAGCATGATCTACCCTTCACAAAACCAAACTGTGTGGGATCCAGAGTCTGCAGATTCCCTATTTCTATTAGGTCCATGATGATGCATTCCATAGCTTTGCATATCAGGCTTGTCAGGCTAATAGGGCAATAGTTCCCAGGGTCTGTAGTAGCACTCCTCCTTTGTGGAGAGGGATGACTGCAGCAGTGCTCCATTCAGTAGGGACAAAGCTTGAGGTGAGGTTATGATTGAGCAGGGCACACAGGGGTGGTGCCAGTTCACTCGGCAGTTCATGTAGAACACAGCCAGGGATATTGTCAGGTCCTATAGAAGCTGCATTCTTGGCCTTGGACAGTTCTGTTTTAACCTGTGCAGCAGTAATACTGTGTGCCTGGTAATCTACTGGTATTGTGATTGGTGAGAGGGGTAAAGTTGGCACTGAATATGTCGGACAGTATTCTGGCAATATCTGTTGGCTCGGTATAGGAGGTACCATTGTACAGTAACTCAGAGCAAATCTGGGTATTGCCATGGAGATTCTTTACATAACTATAGAAGGCCTTGTGGTTGTCTTTACTATCTGCTGCAATTCTGTTTTCATAGCTAGTTTTAGAGGATTTGATGAGGGATCTCAACTTTTTGTTCAGGCTGATAAGGGAGTTTTTCCAGTTTTGGGACTTCTCCTTATTCCGAATCAGTTTCCTCCTTCTGTTGTAGAGTTTGTTTATGGCAAGGGACCACCAGATTGGTTTCCTTTTTTGGAAAAGAGCGTCCTGTTTCTATTGGGTACGGCGAGATCCATGCATTTGTGTATGTGTTGGTACAGTGCATTGGTGTATGATTTAGTGGTCATACAACAATTCTCCATTTGCATGGGTGCCATGAAGTTAGCAACCTCTGTTTTTAGGAGCCCAAAGTTAGCTTTGGAGAAGTATTCCATGATGGTTACCTTTGCAGGAGGGTGAGATGGATGTGGTTTTCCAAGCTGATTAGTTTGTGGTTGGATCTAACCAGGGAGGAGATAACTATTGGTGTAGAGCAATGGTCGCCCATGTTAGTAATGACCAGGTCAAGAATATTGTTATCTCTAGTGGGGGTAAGAATGAGCTGGTCCAGGGCATTGGAATTAATGAACTCCAGATAACATTGGGCAAGTGTATTGGTACATGAGTAGTTTTCTCAGTTAATAGAGGGGTAGTTGAAGTCACCTAGTAAGAGAGTGTTAGGTTGGACCCTAATATTCTCCAGGGTTCTTAGGATCATGGAGTGTGAGTCTTGGGACATGACTGGGGACCTATAGCAGGCTATTACCTGAATCACTGTCTTACCCAATGTTAGCTGCACCTGAAGTATTTCTGATGCATTATGTTGGGCTACCATTCTGGAGGTGTGCACATCCTTTATGAATATGGAAACACCACCACCTTTGGAGCTTTGGTCCAAGTTCTGGGGCTGAAAGGTGTGGAATAAGACCCTGCTTCGGTGGAACACTAAAGTTCTTTCAGCTACACTAGTGTATGTTAGAGTTGTTAAAGAAGTTGCTAGAGAAGTTTTCCATGGTGGTTACCTTTGCAGCGGGGTGAGAGGGATGTGGATTTCCAGGCTGATTAGTTTGTGGTTGGATCTAACCAGGGAGGAGATGACTATTGGTGTAGAACAATGGTCACCTGTGTTAGTAATGACCAGGTCAAGGATGTTGCTATCTCTAGTGGGGGTAAGAACGAGCTGGTCCAGTGCATTGGAATTAATGAACTCCAGGAAACGTTGGGCAAGTGTATTGGTACATGAGTAGTTTTCCCATTTAATAGAGGGGTAGTTGAAGTCACCTAGTAAGAGAGTGTTGGGTTAGACCCTAATATTCTCCAGGGTTCATAGGATCATGGAGTGTGAGTCTTGGGACATGATTGGGGACCTATAGCAGGCTATGTCCTGAATCACTGTCTTACCATATGTTAGCTGCACCTGAAGTATCTCTGATGCATTATGTTGGGCTACCATTCTGGAGGTGTGCGCATCCTTTATGAATATGGAAACACCACTACCTTTGGAGCTTTGGTCCAAGTTCTGGGGCCGAAAGGTGTGGCATGAGACCCTGCATCAGTGGAACACTAAAGTGCTTTCAGCTACACTAGTGTATGTTAGAGTTGTATTTAATCTGTCCTCCAAACTGAAGACTGTTTCCCCTTTCACTGTACGCGTGCACACTACTGCCCCCCCCCCCCATTTCTCTCTTCCAATAGTACTCCTAGGTCAATTACTTAAAACTACTTTCTCTTGGAAAAAGTTTACCAATGTACCTGCAGCCCATACTTCTTTTGTTTTTCCCTGCAGAAGTGGTGGTCCTTTTCACAACTCTGTACTAGATTAGTAGTATAACATTTTTAGTTATTAGGTAAATACTGCACCACAATGACCTGCAATTAACTTAGCTTGGATTTCCTGTTTTCTTTTTAGCAGCTGGCTTAGTCCAGTTTTTCTGACTCTCAACCTTGCATCATTTTGTGTCTATCCCTTCCCCCACCTTGAACCTGCACACCTCCCCACCCACTTCTGCTTAATTACAGAGGTATCAAAAAGCCTGATGTAGAAAGGCGCCATCATACTCCTAAAGTTTTTGTACATTTAAGTGCATCCGGGTGTTTCCCTCCTTGCTGCAAAGTTAAAGAATAACCTCCTGCTAACCTGAAGACACCCCTGAAGTTGACTCCTTTCCTGGCTTCATAAAGTCTGTACTCCTAAAGTTTTTGTACTTGTATGTTGCAAAATACCTTTTTCTACCTTTTTGTAGTGCCTATAACTGCTTGTTAAACCTCCGGTGTGAGATTTAGTAGCCTACCGCAGATCCAAAACCACTTCCTCCCTCCACCCTTTTGTCCCCTCATCTTATATCTTATCCCTTTGGAATAGCTTCTTGCCTACCCCCAGCTGCTATTACTCCCCTGACCACTAGGTGGCAGTCTTTACCTACACTATATTCTAGCATTAAAACTAACTATCCCTCAGGTACTACACCTATTCTTTGGTATTTCAGTACAATTCTAATCCCCCTCTCTGCACATGAGAACCTCACTCTCGCTTTACTAAATCTTCTACACATATCTAATAAGCTTATATACTCTGCTCCCCAGTTTTCACTTTAGTTACTTCTGTATTATGCCAAATACGAAAGACAGCTGATTGTCTTTTGGCTGAACTTACCTTACTGCTCTTGCCCACTCCGTTCGCCCTGTGGGCTCACTCCGCTCCCCTACCCTACCCCCAATTCCCACACACCCCCAGGGCACCTATCCTTTTACTGCTAAAAGCCACACACCCACCCCACATCAACAAATAGCTCGACATATCTCGTTATATACTCAACCATCTGTTACTAATTTACTCACACCTTCCACTATCTATACTTTCCTCATTAAACAAACCCACTTCATATTTGCCCTTCTATAACCCTTTATTTTCTCATTACTTACATTCTCACATTCTCTCATTATGTCAACCCCTGGCTTACAAAACTCTCTAATTTCCTCCTCTTGCCCATAATTCTTTCTACTCTACTTCTATCTCATAGCCTCACATGCTATGAATTCCTAAGCTCCTTTCAATTTCAACACTCCTTTAAACAAACTTCCCCTTTCTATCTATCAGCCTCACCAACCCACAGTAACATTACATCCTCATCAGCCTACCTTCTCCCACAGTTTCACAGATTAAACCATATTAAGTATTTCCAAACCAGAAAAATAGACCCTATTTTATGTAAACTAGCAAAACGTCCACACAATCCTCAGTACCTACTACTACATGGTGACATTGTCCCAAATCCAGGGCCTGGTAATACCTTCCCTGACTCCAATTCTTCCTTCACCTCTATTTCCCATATTCCCTCTTCTTCCTCAAACTCTCTTCTCATTGCCCACCTCAATATTCGTAGTTTAAATAACAAAATTACCCAACTTAATGCCCTACTAGACTTACATTCCTTTGACATCCTATGTCTCACAGAAACCTGGCTCAAACTAGTTACTAAAGACAATGATATCATCCTTCCAGGTTTTAACATCCTTAGAATTGACCGTCCTGACAAAAAGGGTGGGGCGTAGCGATATTGTTTAAATCTGAACTACAGGTAACCTCACTAAACACTCAACCTACATCACCTAGCAATGCTGAAATCTTAATATCTAAGCTCCATATTAATGCTAATAAATCTATATACATCATTTGCTCTTACACCCCCCCCAAGCAACAACATAAGTACTCTTGAAAATATCCTTAACTGGCTTTCCACATCATTCCCACAAGAAACTATTCTCCTTGGAGACTTTAATATTGACTGGAACTGTTGTACTTCTGACAAACCTACATCTCACATTAATCTCTATGGCTTCTATTAAGCTATCACCAACCCTACCAGAACCCATAAACCAGCAACAAACTACCTTAGACTGGATACTAGTCAACAATAACCCCCAATCTTACAAACTAGGCATACTTCCTGATGATATTACTGACCACTGTCTTACCTTTATAACTAGACAAAAGATCACCATTCCCACTCAACTAAACTTTAGAACCACCCGGAACAAAAAGAGCCTGAACCTAGGTAACTTTCAAGCAGAGCTAAAAGCCTGCATTTGGTTACACCTAATATATCTACCTCTCAATGAAGCAGTCTCTTTTTTAATAATACATTCCTAAAAATCCTTGAGCACCATGCCCCCTCTCATACTATTAGAATTATGAACAAACCTGCTCCCTGGCTCTCAAATGAGACAAGGCAAAAAAATGAGACTGAGAAATCAAACCTAGAATATATGAAGATTTAAATTTTAGACAGCTCAGGAACACCACTAAAAAATCAATATTCCTCAATAAAAAAAAAAAAAAACTATTACCTTAAATTCCAACAAACACAGTATCTAAACCCAAAAAAATTCTGGTCAGGAGTAAATAAATTACTCCATCCTGGACAATCCAAAACACCTAACTTGACTCATAATTCTCCCAACCAAATTGCTGATATTTTTAACATTTTTTTTTTAGAAACTGTTCAATCTTTAGCAAATACCTTACCACCTCTTACACCACTGACTCATCCATGCCAACCACTGACTCATCCTTGCCAACCACCCTACCCCAAGTATTACAAGTGCAGCCTGCCCCAACATCTCTCATGCACTCCCTACTTCTTAAACTTAAACCATGCACTTCATCAGCTGACCTCCTCCCAGCTGAATACCTTCAAATGGCAGCTGAAGTGCTTGCCAACCCTGTTTCCATCTTAATTAACAGAACCATTAGAGAAAGTTCCATCCCACTCCTCTGGAAAGTCTCATATAGTATCCCACTACATAAGGGTGGGAACTCAAATGAACTCTCAAACTTCCACCCCATAGCCCTACTCCTCCCCTTAGCAAAAATTATGGAGAGATGTATTCACCATCAGCTACTTGATCATCTCCTCCAAAACCACCTGCTAGTTGACTGCCAGCATGATTTTAGGCCTTTCCATAGTACTATAACTGCTCTACTACCCTTTTCTGACTGCATTAATAAAAATCGTAACAACAGCCTACTGTCCTCAACCCTCTTTAGTGACCTCTCAAAAGCATTTGATATGTTTAATCATCAATTACTGTTAAAATCACTCAAATCACTTTCACTAGATACCCAGACAGTTAATTGGTTCAAGTCCTATCTAGGAAATAGACAACAAGCAGTCCCCTGGGAAAATAAACGATTTACTCTTATCCCTATAACTCTTGGAGTTCCACAAAGCTCTATTCTGGGACCCCTCCTCTTCACTATTTTCATAAATGATCTGAAAATCTCCCTTTCACAAACCACCTGCATACAATATGCTGACGACTTGATATTAATATGTTCAGCCTCCTCGCCTGCTGGACTTCATTCGAGTACACAAGCAGTATTTACCTTAGTTGAAAACTGGTTCCATCAATGCTGTCTTTTCCTTAACCCCAAAAAAACTAAATTGGTACTATTCTCTCCCACTCAGAAGTCTCCTACTATCACCTTCACAATTACATCTAATAATGGTGCTATAATAACTCCGGACACAATCACCAAACATTTAGGTGTTACAATCAATCATAATCTAAACTTCGACACACATATCAACCTAACCATTAAATCACTTAATAAAAAAACTTGGTTTCCTCTACAGACTTAAACCATATCTCACACCTCTAGCTAGGACTGCTATTGCCCGAACTCACTTAATCTCCACCCTTCTCTATGCATCCCCAATCTATACCAACTTATCCAAAAATAATCTTCATAATTTGGAAACATCCTATAATAACATAGCTAGATTTGCCATTGGTGCCCCTTTTCGAACCCACCACTGCCAAAATGTTAAATTGCTAGGATGGCTGGAATTGCAAAGCCACATTCTTTTCCAGCAACTTACTACTATGCACAAGATCTTACACCATCCCACAGATACACCCATATTCTCTACCCTTATCTGCCCATATAAAAATCTAACAACCCTTCGATCAGCTAATAAGGTACTAGTAGCTCCCCTAAAGTCCAACAACAAATCTGGAGATAACTTGTTCTCAAACTCTATTGGTAATACTTGGAACACTCTTCCAACTGAACTAACAGCCCTTTATTCTACCCCACTTTTCAAGAAGCAATTAAGATTCTTCCTTAAAGCCCAATGGCTTTGCCCATACACAAATCCTGACTGACACTTTCTCCCCTAGCAGGACAATTCTTTACTATCTATCTTTAAAATGCTATTTCAGGTGCTCTGATATTCTCTATTAATTCCTACTGTAGTAGCTCACCTCCTAAGGTTTGGTAAACTTTATAAACAATGTTACCCTCAAAAAAAATTGTTTTATTAATCCTTTTACTCAAAATTTTTAACTTATTTAGTCGGGTATGTTGGTATGTTACTGTAACAGTACTATATAAATGTTCCTGTCTTTGAAATGTTTTACCTGTCTGACATTATCTGTATTGTATATGGTCAAGATTTCTGTCTTGTAAATTGTCTTAATGTGGAGCATTTCTCCCTGGGCCTCCACCGAAAATGGACATACATCCAATCGGACTATCCTGATCAACAAATATAAAATAAAATTTAAAATAAAATGAGTTATAGCCTGGTAGTGCAAGGGTGTTTTCTGCTGCCTTGAGCCAAGTCTCTGTTACAGCACAAATGTCAATGTTCTCCATTTTAAGGAGTGCTTTAAGCAAGTGCATTTTGAGATTTAGACTTCTAGTGTTGAACAGCATGACCCTCATATTGCATTTGTTTGTAGATGTTATGGTGGTAATTTAGTCTTTGGAAGACCGCCTAAAAAAGGCAGTACAGGGGTGGCAAGAGCCTTGGCTAGTATCTGGAAGCCCAGGGATGACAGATGCAGGCCATTTCTGGAAAAGCATTGAGGCCTGTCAATCATGTCATTGTGGGCAGACAGATACTGGATCCCCTTAGAATGATACCAGAAACTTAGCCAATTGTTGAAATCAAACATTTTCTGCTTGTACTGTGGTATCACTTCATTTAACACTTTGGGTGACAGGATTTTGATCCCATTTAGACATTTTCTGAGAATGTGTTTAGGGCTCTGCAGGATGCAAGGAAAACAGAAAATCCTACAAGGCTAAATGGAAAAATATTTCTGTTTGCTGTCTCAAGCATCACCAGGATCCATTCTCAGTGGTGATCCCTTTGCTCCTTGTGTGCACTTTTCATGCTGGCTTAGCATATTCTTCTGTTAAAGCTTATTTGCCAGCAGTTTTTACTTGTCTGTCCTTGAACCCACCAGTGACCTCTTGTTTTGAGGTCAAACAAATTGTTAAAGAAGGCCTTCATATCAGGACTCCAAGAAAATCTATTCTTCCCTCTTGAGACCTTAATTTTGTCTTTGAAAAGCTGTCACAGGCTCTTTTTGAGCCTACCTCTCCTTCTTTGCAACACTGCATTTGGAAGACTGTTTTGTTGGTTGCTGTTATTTCAGTCAAGAGAGTTTCTAAATTTCAGACTCTGGTGGCAATTCCTCCATAGAGACAGGGTGCCTCTGCATACCAATCCTCCTTGTGTATTCAAGGTGATCAATGAGATGTCTCTTGATCAGTCTATCCAGTTTGCTTTGTTTTTTTTTTCTTCTCTGCAATCAGATAGTGAGAAGGTTTTTCACATCTTTGATCTACATAAACAGCTTAGGTATTATTTGGATGAGGCAAAGACTATCCGCAAACCTGAGCAACTTTTTGTTTCTTTTCATACCAGGACATTGGGCTTGGAAGTTTATAAGCAAAACATCTTCTCCTGGATTCCTAAGGGCACTTTTTTTATTCTTTTCATGGAAAACAGCTTTCGGATTCAGTTTGAGCTTATTCTATGAGGCAATGGCCACTTCAGGAATTTTTTTAATGGTTTGGAATCTAGTTACATTCTTGAAGTTGCCACTTGGTCCTCTGTTCATACTTTTACTAAACATTACAAGTTGTGTGTCATTTTCAGAACCAGTAGCTTTGGTAATCTCCATTCTATGAATACTGCAACAGTGATAAGGAAGGGCATATTACAGTTGTGTAAAGTCTTAACATAACAATAGATGTCTTTCTTTTCACTATTGCGGCATTTAGTCCCTGCTTCCTCCTCCCTTTTCTCTCTCTTTCTTCTGTTGAGAACTCTTTGCTGGTTGAGGGGTCCTTGACTTTGTCTTCTGTTTCTTTTTTCCCCTCTAGATGTGTTTGTTCTCCTTTCTACTGGGGTTGCTCTAGTTCTCCGGCACTTCAGTTCTGAGTATGGAGTGTATGTATGTCACCTCCATGACTTATGCCTGTGCGGGGAGCATATGAGTGATGTACAATGCTAGGAGGATGCAAAGGCTTTGGTATGCTGGCCAGATGTTGGACTATCAATGACAGGGAATCCCACATGTTATGAATACTGCAACAATGAAAAGAAAGACATTTACTGTTGTGGTAAGATTTTACGCAACTGTTGTTTACTAAACCAGTGTGATTACGGTCGGCAAGAGTGAATCTGGAACAGAAGAAGTAGTATTTATAAAAGAGAATCAGCATTTCCTGATGCACAGGCCAGATCTGGTTAACTGTCCTTCCCAAGATCTTGGATTGTAAACCTACAACCACAAGTTTCTCTTGAACGTATCAGTAGTACTACATCCAACTAATGGGTGGACATGGAAATGCACAGCACTGCAACTGTTACTTGGAAGTGACACATATCACTGCAGTTCACTGAATTCCTTTTTACAAGAGAGATACACATTCACAATCACTGAATATTGTGAAAAATCAGTGTTGCATTTCTATATGACAAATAAACTTTCAGAGCCATCATGTTCCTTATGTGATTTTGTAGGTATAATTAGTGCATGGTCGAACATTTCCATCTTAAAAAGTCCTAGTCATCAGTTTAAGCTGCTAAATGTTCATCATATCTGCTTCTTTTTGCTTTTGAACAGGTTTTTGGGACCAGACTATTTGATAAATATGACAGCCCAGTATTACAACACATGGGTATGACTTTTATTACTCTGTAGGTAGTGATATGCCAAAAAGCCTTCTTGTCAACCAAATTCTTGTCAGATGAAGTGATTCCCTCTTTGATTCTTCCTTGCCTAATATATTAGCACATAATCTTTGTAATATTATAATTATGCTATTTTTGCCTCACAAATTCCTAAATGACAGAAAGAAAGAGAGGAAGAAAAAACAGTAGCTTTAGTTTCATAAAACTGAATTTAAATATGTTAAAAGTACAGATAAGCCATTATACTGATTTAAGAGGGCCACAAAATTAACCAGTGTACTTAAAGAAAATTATTTCTGTTGGTCAAAGGTCATCATCTCTTGGTAAACATACAGTCTTAAAAAGATGATATCCACATGGAATATATTATCTCTACAAAGATGCTTACTCATCCTGGAAGACCAGTCTTTATAACACTGACCATAAAGGAAACAAGCATTATTATAATGCTTATGCTTTACATAAATGCCTTGAGAGAAGGCCAAAAACCCTAACACCATGGATGTGAATTGCATATAAATAGCAACAAAGTTGTTAGTAACAAATATTGCCACTAAAGGTAAACCAGTAATGATCTTGTCCTTCAGCTGTGCTTGAAGACTTGTGGGAATGATGACCAGACTTTTCATAGTTTATTGTATCCTGCAGTCACAGCAATGAAAGGAAGTCTGACAGTATGTCCATATCTAAAGTGATAATTTCTTCAGGCCAGCTTTGGGTATGTGGGCCTTGTCTGCTTGAGAAGGCTGCCCACCTGGGGAAAGAAACTCTGATGTAAAACCTCTGCTGCCCTGTGGCAATACCTAGTCATGGGAGAGGCTTTGGGAGTAAACCCTGAGGAAAAATATGGAGATGGAGCCCATAAGGCAGTTTGAGGTTGTACTCGACCTCACTATGGCAGTTCTTGCAATGACACTGATGCCAAGTTGTACTGGCTTTTGCCTTTCCCATGGATTGCATCAGTGGTGTGGAAGGGGGAATCTGCTGCTAGGGATCAGCTGTTTCCTTTAACCCACTTACCCAAGCCTGCATCCTGGAGAGGACACTCTGGCATCACTTCCTGGGTGACACAACATATAAGAAGCCTGTATTAAGCCATTACACTCAGATGGCATAGAGTGAGGTGCCAGGGATTGCTTATGAAGATGAGAGAAATCTTTGGATCTTACTTGGCTTCCACTGCCTGCCTCAAGCTGGGAAGCCCCTAGCCAAATAGATGTTGCCTTTTCATGGTCCACTTGCTCCACTGGGTGTGTGGGGCTTAGGGAACCACCAACAGATGGATCATTAACCATACACCTGGAAAAACAAAAAAGCAACAAAAATAAATCTTTAGGCTAGGCTCATGGAACATAAGGACAATAACTCCAGGCCATATGGAAGATGGACAGTACAGCAGTGATACTTGGAAGACAGCAGTCATCAGCAATGAGCTGAGCAGACTGCAGAAGGACATTGTGGCCCTTCAGGATAAAAGGATGTAATCCTTTGGATATCTCACGGAGAAGGACTTTACTTTTTTTCTGACAGGGGAAGCTTCCAGAAGAGACCAGGGGACATGGTGTTGGTTTCACAATCAGAAACAATCATTGGCTTGGTCATACCACCAAATGTGGAAACTGAGCGAATGTTGGAAATTCAGGTACAAACACCAGTCGGCATGGTCAACATCTTCAGCATCTATGTGCCTATGTCACTAATTTAACTTCTGCCCAGGAAATTAAGGACATGTTCTGTTATGAACTTAGCACTGCCATCACAGAGGTCTCTTCCCATGAGCCACTTTCATTCTTGGTGAGTTCAATACCAGTACTGGAAGAGGCCACCACAGCTGGCCATCTTGTCTGGGACAGTTCAGAACAAGAAAGTTGAATGAAAATGGCAGCATCTACTTGAACTCTGCTCCCAACATGACCTATGCATAAGCGACACCTTCCTCAATGTCAAACCCTAGCACAAAGTTTCATGGTGACACCCTTGATCAGAATATTTTCACCAGCTTCACCACGTCCTCACCAAAACTCAGCAGTTTAGGAAGTGTTAGGGTAACACAAATCTACCACACCACAGGCTCTGACACCGACCACTTGCTCATGTGTAGTAAGGTGATCATCCATCAGTGAAGGTCCTTTTGGTCCAAAAAGGCAGGGAGGCCTCACATTGACACAGGGAAAACTCATGGCCCTTCAAAATTATGTGTGTTTGTCCAAGTACTAAAAGAGGCTTTACACCACCCAGATATCACTGATATCAACAAGAGATGGGAAAAATAATGGGACACCATCTATAATACTACAATTTCTATCTTTGCAAAGAAGACAGCCTAGTGTGCTGATTGGTCTCAAGCCCAAACTGAAGTGCTGATGCCCCTGATTAAGAAGAAGAGACAAGCACTGGCTACACGTAGGTCTTCTCCCAATGAAGAGAACTTGCAGGCACTCCAGTGTGGTCAGAGTCAAGTGCAGCAAGTAGCTTGGAGGTGTACTAACAATTATTGGCCCCAACTCTGTTCCAAGATTCAGCAGGTCACAGACATTGGTAACATGTGGGGAATGTACTAGGGATCAAGCAAACCATGTCTCCATCTCAAGGGAAGTTCATCCCACATAAGTCAGCCATAGACATTGTTTTGAAGGACAAAACCAAGCAGATGGAATGCTGGGTGGAACGTGTCTCACATATGTATGCTAGAGACTCTGTAGTTACAGAAAACTCTGAATGTTATCGAGCCGCTGCCATCCATGACTGAACTCGATGCTGAACACATCTTGGAGGAACTCAATGACACTCTAAAAGCAGTGTCATTCTGGAAAAGCTCCTGGGAAAGATAGTGTTCCATCAAAGTCCTCAAATGTATACCAGCAGTACCCTAATCTCAGAGCTGCATGGAATACTTTGCCAATTCTGAAGAGAAGGCAGAATGCAGAAAGATGCTAACATTGTTTCTATCTATAAAAACAATGGTGGCAAAGTGTGTTTGTAACAACTACTGAGGCATCTCACTTCTCAGTACCATGTGCAAGCTGTTTGCCTGTGCTGACATGAAAAGGTTCCATGGTGTTGAAGAGAGAGTTTACCCTGAATTTCAGTGTGGGTTCATAACTGAATGGTCTACCATAAACATGGTTTTCTCTTTTCGGCAACCACAAGACAAATGCAGAGAGCAGAACAAATCTCTGTATATTGCCTTCATTTACCTGACCAAAGCATTCAACTTTGTCAGCAGGAAAGGTCTGTTAGTGATTCTGGCTAAGATCGTCTGTCCCTAACACTGCTCAGCATTAACAGGGCCTGCCATGAAGGCATGAAAGGGACCGTTGTGTATGATAGATTCACATCTAAATATTTTGAGATTCTCAGCAGAGTGAAGCAGCGGTGTGTACTGGCTCCAACACTGTTTGGCATCTTCTTTTCATTTCTGTTGACATTTGCTTTCAGAACTGCTATAGATGTAATCTTTATCCAAACCAGAATGGATAGCAGCCTCTTCAAACTGTCGAGGCTTAGATCGAAGACCAGGGTGCTTAGGAAGTGTTCTAGAGACTTTCTGTTTACTGACACACAGCAGAAATTTCAGTCATGACTTGCTTTGTGAACGCATGCATGGAAGTTAGCAATTAGCTTAAAAAGACCCAGGTGATGGGCCAAAACATGAGCAATGAGACATCTATCAGGATGAATAGCAGTGAGGTGGAGGTCGTCCATGAGTTTGTTTGCCTAGGCTCAATGATTTTAGACAACTTGTCAGTTGATAACGAGTGTATTGAAAAAGCTGTCACAATGTTCTCAGGTTGATGAACAGGGGATGGGCTAACGATAAGCTCACTGTGCACTCCAAAGTGGAAGTTTACACAGCCTGTGTTTTGAGCACACTACTGTATCCCAGTGAAACACAGACTTTGAGTTCAAAACAGAAAAATCAGCTCAATGTATACTATATGTGCTTTTTCAGGTGCATACTTGGCATCTCATAGCCAGACAAGATCCCCAACAGTGCAGTGCTTAGGATTGCAAGAACTGCATCCATGTTCACCCTTCTAAAACAGAGGCATTTGCACTAGTTGGGTCAATCTCACTCATGACAGATGACCCACACTGCACTATGAAGATATATGCACCCATGACCTTAGTGCTCTGTGCATCAGCATGAACACCAGCATTCTCAGACAAGTATGCCTGGAGACAGGGAGTGAAGGAAGCTCTCATTATGTATGAAACTACCTTGGTAAAGGGAGGAGTGGACAAGAGAACCCTATGGAAGATCTGTGCCCATGATACCAGAATGACATCTGCCTACTGCTGCTCAGAATGTAGAAAGGATTACCACTCCCAAATTGGACTGCACAGCCATGGAGGATGCTGCTTAAATCAGTCCAATAGGGGTGCAAATCTATGATCCCTCAAGAATGAAATATGTCTAACAATTTCTTCTAACGTATGTTCTGGAATGTTGAACAGCATATAAGAAAAGAACATGAGGAATGTAATCACAAAGTTCTTTGCCTGCTGTTTGTTATGTGGTCAGCAATAGACAAATAAACTGAAAATTTAGCAAAATAGTTGAATCAGAAGCCAAATCATTTGTATATTCACTAATGCAAGAACCCCTGTATACCTGATGATAGCTGCCAAAACTTTGACACAGTGATCCATGCTGATGTTTAAACTTGCTTATGTACTCAGTATTATTGATTGTTATCACTGTTTTGATTGTTATAATTATCTATCCAAAGCCTTTGACACAGTCTCTCATCCAATCCTTCTCTCAAAACTTTTTCAACTTAACCTTTCCCCAACAACTATTTCTTGGTTTAGCAGCTACCTCTCAGACCGGCACCAATCTGTCAAATGACTCTCTGCTCTCTCTCTCCTTTTCTCCCTATTAACACAGGTGTCCCACAGGGCTCCATCCTTGGACCCCTCCTTTTTAACATCTTTACCAATGAACTCTGCGACTCCTGTCCCCAGTCATCCTTCATACAGTATGCGAGTGACTCTACCATTATATCTATAGCTGATAATCCAACTGAACTACAAACCCTCACACAAACATCTTTTAACCACACCAAAACTTGGCTAACTCAACACTTTCTCATACTTACCCCTAAAAAAACAAAACTGCTACTGTCTCCCAAATTCCCTCCTCTCTCTTATATCCTCCTTCACCATCTCTTCACTCAACAACACTATAATAGCTCCAGAAACCCATACCAAGCTCTTCGGAGTAATCATAGATGACCAACTGAAATTTGACCTTCACATTCACCACAGTATAAAGAAAACCCATCGAAAGCTTGGTCTTCTTTATAGAAATAAGAAATGTCTTACTTCTGAAACTAGAATAACCCTAGCCAATGCCTGCCTCCTCCCCACATCTTCTATAGCGCACAAATCTATACTAACCTTCAATCTGCACTTCTCTACAAACTTGAATCTACCTACAAGAAAGTGACTAGATTTGCTGCAAACCTACCACCCATATCCCACCACTGTCTGGCCCTCAAGTCACTACACTGGCTTGAATTTCCAAACCACCTCAAATTTACCCAAATTCTCACTATCCATTCCATTCTCAACAAACCATCCTCCTGTCCTAGTCTCTCTCCACTAGTCTCCCTCTACACTCCCACTTGATCATTAAGGAGCTGAGATCAACATCTGCTACAAATTTATAAACCTAACAAATATGCAGGACAGAACCTATATAGCTACTTTCCAGCCATCCACTGTAATAAGCTTCCCTTGACTCTAAGAAGCCTTCCCCAGACCCAAACTTTCAAAATCTCTCTTAAACACTACCTTACGCACCTCACTGATTGCCCCTGCAGCATCCCCCTTTAACCTAGTACACATCTTGGTCTCTTCACACCTCTCTCACCTTCCCTTCATCTGCCTACTATCCATCTCATCCACCTACTATCCATCTCATCCTCCTTTCCTATTACTTGTCAACCCCCCTCTTCCCCACACACCTTCCTGCCACCCCTTACCTTTTACCTCAAGACCTGCTCTCTCCTACCCAACTCTTGACAGTTTGCATAAAACCTTTCCCAACTCCTCACAGGTCACCTATTTCATATTAGGACCATCACAATTGCTAATCCACAAATCCTATCAACCCACTATCACACCTCTTCACTAAATCTGCAAAGTCCCCGCAAATCCCACTGCTCTTCCCCTACTTATTCTACTTACATCACCCTCAACTACCATCCATATGCTCTAACTCCTTTACAACATTAAAGTTGCCATCTAACTGTATTTGTTTTAAAACTCTCACTTGCCTCCCTATTTATATGCAATTAACAATCATAACTGTATTTGTGTATTTAGCAAAATTTGTGTTCTACTATTTTTGCATTCTTCTATTGAGTATTATGTAAATTGCAGAATTGTTGAACTTTTATATTATTCTTCTGTATACTGGAGCTTTTCTCCCCGGGCCTCCGCTGAAAAAGGGCTCTGTCCCAGTTGGACTATCCCTGTTAAGAAATGTCAAATAAAGAAATAAATGCCCAATACAAAATGACCAGAGACTGTCAGAATGCAGTCAAATATCTCTGAAAAGTCAATGTCAGTGTTATGCACAATTGTTGCTGAAACAACTTACTAGAACAGATTGTAAATGATAAACAGGCCATATTCCATGTCAGAAGTTTCAAGTCTTTAATGAAACAAAATGGTAGTATGCATTTTATTTCTGCTTGTCATCACCCAGCCACAAACAGGCTATCACAAAGATTCTTCCATATGTTTATGTACATTTGGAAAAGCTGTTTTGATTACAGCCTCTGACAGCAAAGCATCACTGCAAAAAGTTTTTTTTCTTTCAGCACTGCATATAGTAATCTGCCAATGGACTGCCCACAGTGTTGTCACTATGCAATAACTTAATGTCCTCTTTTAACTTACTGAAACCTAATGTCAGGAGAGATGTATACGAATATCAGTTTTACCATATGGGTAAGACTGTGAGAAGGCAGCAAGAATAAACTGTTTAACAGCCAGCCCCTGGTGAACACAATTTATAGTAGGAGGCAAGCATACAGAAAGCATGCAGAGGCCATATCAACAATAAATATGACTGGAAATTGTAGGGGTAACTGCCAAACAGCTGAGCATTATTTAGCACTAAGTTATTAGCTCCGAATATGTTAGAAAGGTGCCTGTCCATGACAGAAGTCCAGTGCTATTCCTCAAGAGGGATTACTGAGTGAAACAATGCAATCAGAATGATGGATAACCAGAACTGTGCAAAGAAAGGAATAGATGACCAGTGTCATACTTAGAGAAGGTGGATGATCAATGCTGTATGTTAAGTGTGATGAGTGAGCATTGCCATTCCAGGAAAAGACAGCTGACTCATATTGTATCCCAACAAGGATGAATATACATTGGCAATTCTAAAATGCCTATCAATCCAACTATCTATCTAGATATACACACACATAAACACACACACACACACACACACACACACACACACACACACACACACACACACACACACACACACACACAC